>NW_002987001.1:455773-464596 GCF_000006295.1 Pediculus humanus corporis
AGTAACAAATTCAACAATGGCTTCTATTTTGCCACTTCTTTGCAACGAAGATAAAAATTGCTTGGCCCTCGCTGGATCAGCAGATAAATCGTTAACTCTATGTTGAGGTATATCTTTTTTAGCAAAAACACCTCTCGATGCTTTAGAGGCTTTAGCTTCGGCAGCTAAAAGATCATCATACCGGGAAGACCTTTGATCATCATTTTGACGGTATCGTACGACTGTTCCGAAACCTTTACTAATCAATGCTTCAGCAACGTTTCTACAATAACAAAAATAAATTATTTTCAAAAAAAAAAAAAAATGAATTATTTAATTTAAAAGTAATAAAGAAAAAAAAAATTAATATACATACGTTCCACCAATCATAACTGTGCAACATGTTTTCTCGGGAAAATTTTCAACAGCAGGTTGTTTATAGTCAACAATAACGTTTACTTTTTTACCAATCAATTTCTTTCTTAGAAATTCTCGAGCTTCAAACATCCAAGGTATGTCGTAAAGTGGACGCACGACTTTTGTTTTATGAGCTGGAGGTTTGTTTTCATCTGCAGCTTTACTTTCATCTGTCCTAAAATTTCAAAAATAATTTACAATTAATTAAAAGCCTTTCAAATAGTAACTGAGCATAATTTTTTTTTTTTTTCTTTCAAAAACTAACTTGGCGGCTTCTCTTGGAGGTCTTATACTTGACAAAAAGATCTTACGGGGTGGTGCATTTCCAACTTTAACCATTAATGCGTCCCCATTGATAACTTCAACTACCGTGCCAGAGAATTCTTTTTCTTTTCCACTTAACTAAAAAAAAAAAAAAAAGGGTTAAAATTAAGCAAAACGTTAAATTAAACAAACGTGAAATATTTAATTTAATAATTTTAATTACCAAAGGAGTTTTGGGTTGAAAATCTTTCCATCTTCTTATTCTGTTTTCTTTAGCGTAACGTTCAGCCGCTCTTAATTTATCAGCTCCAAAAGTTAAAAATGCCATGGACCAATCAACACAGTGAGCATAACCCTCCTTTAACAATCCTTCAGCGATATTTCTTTTGGGAACGAGCACAGTTCCAACAAAGTTATTATTTGAAGTGGATTCAAGAATTACTTCAACATCCCGCTGCAAAAGATGTTTTTCAACAAAAAATTTTGCTTCTTGAGCCAAAAGTAAATCTGGCGTAGATGGATCAATTTGACCATTGGAGTCATATTTTATCGATGGACACTAAAATAAAAATTTAAAAAAATTATTATTTTTTTAAAAAAATTTTTAAGTTTTTTAAATTTTAATTTTCTTACCCTAATTCCAGTAAGCATGATAGTAACAGTGCAAAAGTCAGGAAGCAAAAGTGCTTTGACAGTTGATCCATCACGAACATGTTCAATTATAGCTGGAATTCTTTTCTTATGATGTTTATCCAAATATCCTCTCATATTATCAATGCTCCATTTCATGTCTCTAACATGTTTCTAAAATTTAAAAATCAATGATTAACAAATTAAGTTATGACTTTGATTGCGTTTTTGTCTTCTTAAATCGAAAATACCTGAGGATCTGCATTTGGATCCCACTTTCCTTTTTTAGCAGCTTTAGCAGCTGCTTCGAGCGCTTTCAATTCAGCACCTTCTTTGCTGTTTCCGACTGCATCTCTAACACTGACCAATCCTTCTGATATCAATGAATGGGTAATATTTTCTAAAAATAAATATAAAGCATTCTGTGATAAAAAATTGTAGGTAAAAATGAAAAAAACAAATGAAAACAAATATTAAATTTCTATGTAAATAAGGTTAATTATTTTAATTAATGCTCATCGAACATTATTTTAAATTAACACCTAAGTATAATTCCACTTATGAAAACTGAAATTTAAATTTAATACCTTTTCCAAGTTGAAGAAAGCCATAATCTCTTGTTCCAGTGGATCCTGAAGGATTTTTGTCAATAGTAACAGTAACCTCCTGTCCAATTAATTTTTTTCTTAGAAATTCTCTTGTTTCCCATGCAAATGGCTCATCTTTTGTTTCTTCCACACTTAAAAATTTGAAAAAAATTTTATTTTTCTCGTTTAAAAAACTTGATAAAAAATCTTTAAAAAAGGATTAAACAAGAGAAAAATAAATTAATAATAGTTATGCTGATGTAAATTATTAATAATTAAAAAAAAAAAGTTCTATTAATACATTGGCCTAAAGTAGAAAGTTACACATGGTCAAAAGTGTAACATATTGAGAATGGATTTAAAACAAATGCCCAAGTGATTAATTACTAACTTATCCCTAGTTTAAAAAAAAAACATAAAAAAATATGTTTTTACAATTATGCATGAGATTATTTAAAATTTTAACAGGCAAAAATTGTAACCACATGGTCTGACACACATTTAAAAGTCAGAGTTCAAATCACACAATAGCATATGTTACATTAAATCAATTCTAAAACATTATACTCACTTGCCAGCTCCGCGTCCAGGACGAGCCAATTTAGGTGCTACAATATTAGAAAACACAATTTGTCTTTCAGGTGGTGGACCACCTTTGGGTTCCTCGCGGAGAAGAACTGAATCTCCTGAAAGGATCTGAAATATATAAAGTATAGGTTACAACACGTGGATAAATTCATTTACTGAATAATGTAAATTTAATTAATAAACTTTATTTTTTATAGCATTTACATTAATAATTATTAAAAAAAAATATATGATTGACTATGAAAATTTGACCTACATCGAGTATTTTTCTTGAAGCATGATACAATGTGAGCACCAAATATATAATTGAAAAATTAATTTTAAATGTGGTTATACTAAAAAAAATATTACCATATATATGTAAAATTAATAAAAAAGATCATATTTACCTGCTTAACAACCCATTTTTTTGGTGGCTGGGGTTGTGGAGTACTCATATTGGTAAGGGAACCACAGTTGTGATAGACAATAATCGTTAATCAAAAACTTGAAATATTCTTTGCACCATGAGTATAAAAAAAATTAATAATCAGTACGTAATTATATCCGATACATTGGTAATGACTTTTAAGTGTGAAAAAAACAAATACTAAAATGAAATGAGCAGTAAATAAGGCAAGTATAAAACACAGATCGACATGTGTCGGTGATGTGGCAGAAGAGAGTGAAGTTTTGTACTCAGTGGCTCTGAGCGGAAACACTAAGGATTTCAAAGGAATCTCAAAGGAAGAACTACGCCATTTTTTAGAACGTCATTTCTTCGCGGGTTTTTTATTGTTGTGTGTTTTGTGTTTCAATTATTTATCAAAATTAATAACTGTTATTTTTCATGTTGGGGTTTTTTTTAACTTGAAATCATTTTAAAATCGTTTTTAAAGTTTAAAACTAATCGAATGTGATTGTAATGAAGTTTATCATCATAAATTTACTGGATATGTTTAATATGTAAGTAATTTTTGGTTAAAAATTTAATGGCGATAGTAAATTTTTTTTAAAAAAACAGAACTGAATTATTAAAGTTTACAAAAAACCTGCACATGTATACATGCAGTAATATATTTATACATAAATATACATCTACAAAGAAACACATAAATATATATATATAGGTTTATACTAGTATTGCGCAGCAAAAATTAAAAACTAATTAAAATTTTTAAAATAAATTTTTAAGAACAGTGGAATTGTTGTATAGGTGTTTTTTTTTTTTTTTAAATGCATTTTGTTAAATGCATGGTATTTATTTAAATTTTTTCTTTTTTTTAATATCAGATATTATATAATTTAAACAGTTTTATTTTATTCACTGAAGAATACATCTTTAAATGTCATTTTTGTAATAAAAAAAACAAAGAATGATGTAATACATTAAAAACATAAATTTGCAAAAATTTTATTGGGAATTATTATTTAAATTTAAAAAAAAAACAAATTAATATATTTGAAATAAGTTTAAAAGATTAAAATTCAATCAAAATTATTATATACAAAATAAAATCATTATTAAATAATTTAAACCATTTCATGTATATGAACCAACCAAGATTTATGAAAATATATATATATATATAACTCAAATGTATATTCTATTTTCAAAGCACTAATTTGAAATTTAAAAAAATTTATTTTATTTTTTTTCATTTATTTAATTACTATATTAAGGTCTGTTGTTGGACTTACATATCTTATTAGGAGTTTTTATATTTGTGATCTAAAATTTTAATTATCAGTGTTTTTGTAATGCATTTTTAGATATTTCAAAAAAAAAAAAAGTAAAACATGGGATAAATTAATGATTGAATGACTTACATCTATGTTAATAATAATTATTGATACACAATTATTTATCATTACAAAACCATTTTGCAAAAATCACTTTTTTTTATAAAATATCAACTTTCAATCAATCAATAATAAAAAAATTAGTTAATAGAAATCAATTAATAATAATAATAATAATTACATGACATTTCTAAGGCATAATATTTATTGGTCATATTATTTATCATAATTTGATCTATTAACAGAAAGTGCATAATTTCATCATTAAGTAACAGAAATTCTATAAATATATTATTTTATTTTATTTATTTTTGGTTTATAATTTAAATATTTCCCAACATTTTTATAAATGCTTGAGCATGTTTTTGTTTTGTGATGAAAAGCTGATACACGCTGCTTTCAATCAAAAATATATATATATATAATTAATTATTTATAATGTTGGTTATTAGTTAGTGTTTTATTTATAAACATTGTTTAAATGTTTTATTTTTAAAACTTACCATTTTTTTAAGATGCTATTTGAAATTATATGTTGAATTTGTTTTATATATTATCCAATGGGGTTTGAGCAAAATACACATATTATTTTAATGCAATACATATAAATAAATATTTAAATATATATATATGTATGTATATGTATATATATTACAATAATATAATTGTTTTTATAAAATTGCTATTTTTTTAACTATTCAATTTTCTTTTTTTTTAATTAAATAATAACCGTTATTATTATAATTTTTTTTTTTTTGCTTTTTTTTAAATTTATTTTTATTTAGAAAATTTTATTGTAATTAATAATAATATTTTAATAATAATTTATTTATTTTAGTTTTTCTGTTTATTTATTTATTTAGTTTTTTTTTTTTGCTATTAGAAAGTTTATATGTAATTTATTGGGTTTTCCTCTCTCTATATATATATATATATATATATATATATATATATATATATATAAATAACTCACAAAAAAAATTTTAATTTTTTCCCCGTCGTTATTATTTAATTAACATTATCATTAATTAATTAATTATTATTATTATTTTTTATAATATATTTCATTAACTAATTTTTTGAAATATAGTGTTTGTATAGTGCTCTGCGATTTTTTTATGTGATAGATAATAAAATAATTATAAAATATTTATTGAAAATAATAATAATTTATTGGCTGTTTTTTTTTAAGAGCCTCGAAATTCAAAATAATTTTTTTTTTTTTTTTATCCTGGTTTGCCGTTATAAACTAACAAACATTTGATTTGATTATTATTATTATAATTATTATATTAATTTTTCATATATATGATGTGAAAGAAAATTATTTTAATTATCGAGACACTTATTTTTTTTATTATTTGCATTAATATAGTGCAAATTTATTTATTTATTTAGAATATTCTATTTTATCTTTTTTTTTTTTAAAAAAAAAAAACATTCTAAATTAGTTATTATGTATTTATATATATATATAAATAAAATTGAGTATGCTTTACGCACGTCTCTTTACATCCTGAGCTCTGTAAAGACACGAACGTCTATTTACTCTTATGCCTAATTAAAAATAATATAATTATTTAAATGTTATTTAACGGCAAACAACAAAAACAATACAAAACATAAAACAAAAACAAAACGAAAAAAAATTTTTTTAAACAATACGAAGCGAAAATTATTTTTATTTTATTTTATTTTTTTGTTCATGACCACGTATATCCCGAACTTGAATTAAATAAAATAAAAAATTTTTTTGTTAATAATTATTATAATGTCATAAATGCAAAGAATATTTTATAAATCATTTGAAAAGAAAACGAAATAAAATTATTATTATTGCTTTTTTACCATTGTGCTTTTTTTTTAAAAATTGTAATAATAATAATAATAATAATGATTATAATAAATTATTATTTATTTTAATGATTATTTTTACCGTCGGAATTTTATTATTTATTTTTTTAGTATCATTGATTCTATTTTTTTTTTTTTTAAATTAATAAAATAAAATATTCTTTGCATTTTATATTATCATCCATATATATATATATATATATTTTCCCACTCCAATTAATTAATATTTTTAATCTGTTGATAAAATATTTAAATAAAATAAATAAAAATAAATAAAACAATCTCGTGTGTTAATTTATATTGTTTACTCTATGATAAAAATTAAATATTTTAAATATATATATATATATATATATTTAAATAAAAATCTATTAAAAAGCATAATAAACATAATAATAAACAATTGTTTTTTTTTTAAACATTTGAAAAATTAATGTAATAATAATATATATAATAACTCAATTATATAATTTATTATTTTAAATCGAAATTCTCATAAATTAATTTTTTTTAAAATTTATTATATATATATATATTTTAATGGGTAAATTATAACATTAAAAATATAATGATAATAAAATCAACGAAAACAAAACAAACAAAACGACTAAATTTTATTTAAAATAATAATAATAATAATATTTTTAGTCAATTTTTTTTTTGTTTTTTTTTTTTTTTTATTTACTACTTATATTACTAAATTTTTATATTATACCTAAATATATCTTAGCTATTTATAGTCTTAGAAGTAATTAAAACAAACTTTTTACGATTTAATTAATTAAATTAATTAATTAATTATTATTATAAATTGGGAGCGCCGCCCATAAAAACAAATAAATGTAAATTGGTATCCTTATTATTATTATTTATTTATTTATTTACTTATTTAGTTTTTAATCAAAAAAAAAAAAGTAACGTTAAAAATTTTTTTTGTAAATGTGCATTAATGAAAAATTTTTTTTTTCCCATGTGAAATTTGAAATAAATAAATGCGATGTAATCATTATAATAGGAAAAAATAATAATAATAATAATAATAATAATATAATAATAATAATGATGATGATGATGATATTATTAGAGGGTAACTATCAGGCGTTTAAATAGAATAATAATAATAAGAATAAAAAAGGCTACACTTTAGGACGAAATTTTTTTACAAATTCACCACGATATCGGCCTATTCGTAATAATAATAATAATAACTATTTATATTATTTTAAATGTAATTTGCCGCCATTATGCGTCCGTCCGTTTTTATAAGCATTATAACTCGATAATATTTAAAAAAAAAAAAAAAGAATTATTAAGATTAATATTTTATTTAATTATTTATTTTCTATACATCACGTAAAGAAAAAAAAACTTTTCTTTTTTTTTTTTATTAAAAAATAAGATAAATAATAATAATAATAATAGTTTGAAAATTTGTTATTAATAAATAAATTGACCGTACCCTCGTTAAATCATTCGAAATATAAAGAAATATTAAATAAAAATAAAAATAATTTTTTAAAAAATCTAAAGATAACAATAACAGTAGTAGAAATAGTAATAATAGTAGTGATAATAATGATAATAATTAATAAAAAATTTATCGCAAAAAAAATAAATAAATAAGTTTTTTTTTGTGTTTTTTTTTTTTTTTAAATTTTATAAACGTATCAACTAATTTACAACAAAATATTAACATAAATAATTTTTTTTTTTTTATTTGTTTTTTTTTTTTTGCCTTTTTAATTTCTTAGCTTTAATGTAATAACTTGTCATAATTATCATTAATAATTTTTATTATAAAAAAAATGAGGGGGAGGGGGGTGTAAACCTAAAAATTTTAAAATGCAAGCAAAAAAAAAAAAAAGAAAGGGAATGTTTTTTTCTACAAATAACCCCTATCTAGTAGCTTTCTCACTTCAATATAAGCGCCTCAAGTTTTCCATTTTTTTTTATTTTTAAACATATTAATAATTGTTTTATTATAATGTATGCATACGTGCGTGGGTGTACGAGAGCACGTGCACGCACTCATTTTGCAAAAAAAATCATCATTTGAATTATTATTCACTCTTATTAATAATAATAATTTGTCTCATAAGCCTTTTATTACATTTATAAAATTTATAATATACATTATAAACACAGTTTTTTTAAAAATTTGTACATGATGTTTTTTTTTTTTTAGATATTAAATACATTTTGTTTATGGTACGATAATAATAATAATTATTATTATCATCACGTTAAAAATAAAAATGAAAAAACTAATAAGTTTTAGTCTCTGACTGAATTTTAAAGAAAAAAAATTTTATTTATGTCGTTCATTTATTAATGACGTAATTATAATTAATGTGCGATTTAAAAAAGTTTGTGCCTTTAATAATTTCGTAAACTATTATTATTATTATTATTATTATTATCAATAGTACGTGATTTTACTGTTTGTAAACGAAAAAAAGAAATTTAGTTTAGTTTTTATTTTTTATGTTTTAACGATGTAAAAAAAATGTAATGTTCTAAAAGAAAATTTTTTTTTTCGTGATTACGCCTCTGAACGTTCGCATTAAGTTATTTATTTAAAATTTATTTATGTATTAATTTTAATTAATTATTTTGTTTTTTATGTATAATTTTTGCAAAAAAGTGTGTTTATTGGCGCGTTTAATGAAAAAAAAAAGGAAAAAACATGTTTTTAAATAGTGCGAAAAATTTTTGTTATGCA
>NW_002987001.1:464949-466552 GCF_000006295.1 Pediculus humanus corporis
AATTAGCGTGTTTTCGATATTTAAAAATTTTAATGATGAATTTATTTATCTTGTCCCAAAAAAACCAAATCATCGGCCACAACGTCACTTATGTGTAAATAAATTATCCAATACATTAAATTAAAGCAAATAAAACAAACGGGAAAAACAATTCTAGAATATTTATCAATGTCACTAGGTGTTATTCCCATTAATTTATTAATGTCTTTTCCTGGGTGAATTAAATGTTGAGGGGCAGGTGTAGCGGCTTCTTCATCCGCACGTCCATTTATAGTATTTTCGAGGGTACCTCCTTTGGAATGAGCTTTTGGATCGTGGACCTTAAACCTCACCTGATAAAAAAAAAAACAAAAAAACGTTATAAACATATTTTTTTTTTTTAAATATAAAATATTTGTATTGATTTGTTACCGTTTGTTTAGGCCCCGAATGGTCTTGTTCACCGATGGGCCCCGGATGAGGACCGTGTTGAGCTTCTAAATTGGCTTTATTTTTTTGTTCGGCAATTTTTTGTATCGCCATAAATCTACTTTTTCGCATTTGAATTCTTTTTGCCATGTAGCCTACAGTAGCGTATTCTATAATTTCAATCGAATCATATGATTAAAACAAAAAAAAAAAAAATCAGATTTTGTATAAGGAAAAAGAGGTTCGAATTCACACCTAATAACGATGCAAAAACCATAACGAAACAAGTTCCCAAATAAACATCGATACTTTTCACATAGGATATCTTAGGCAGGGCTGCATTGGTTGAAGACATGAGTGTGGTCATTGTCAGTACAGTCGTTACACCTAAAGCTACACGTGCAGGGGTTGCATTTCTATTTAGCCAAAAGCTAACCCATGAAATGATAACAATCAATCCAGATGGAATGTAAATCTGTATGAGGTAGTATCCCATTGATCGGACGAATTGTATTTCACATGCTAAACGAGAGTAGTTTCCTGAAACGTAAATTTTTACGTCATCAAAATTTTAATTCCTTTTTCCCCAAACTAATGCTAGTTTTTTTTTTTAGTTATTTAATTATTTTTATTATTATTCTAATTAAAACCAATAAAATAAAATGAATTATTTTAATTTTTTTTTTGTGTGTGTAGAATCGAATATTTTAAACGTTTTGCTGAAATAAACAAATTTTTAATTAAAAAAACTTTTAATTAACTTTTTTTTTTTGTTTTTTTTTATTGAAAAAACGAAAAAAATTTGAAAATGGGTCTGAGATAAAAATTTAAGTCAAAACTAAAATTATTATTTAATAAATAACACTTATTTATATTTTTAGTTAGATAGTTTTATTATTAATTTTACAAAATAATTAATTTTAAATATCGTAATTTAATAATAATAATAATAATAATGGTAATGGAAAACGTTGTTTTAAATATTAGCGTTTTCAAATAATTGAATTTAAAATTTATTTGAAAAGTTTTTTTTTTTTTTAAATAATCATTGATTAATTATTATTATCTTTTTAAGGTTTGAGTAAAATTTTTGCGAAAAGTTTTTAGTAATAAAATTTACGATTGTTTTTTTTTTTTTTTTGATTGTTTTAAATTTTAATTTTAAAATAATTTAGGTTTTTTTTTTTTTTGAAAA
>NW_002987001.1:467037-472871 GCF_000006295.1 Pediculus humanus corporis
GTCTGTATGTGTGTGTGTGTGTGTGTGTGTGTGTTCGTGTAATTCGAGATAATTGCTGCTCTCAGTTATTATATTATAAAATTAATTAACATCAGGAAGCCATATATAGAT
This sequence comes from Pediculus humanus corporis, assembly GCF_000006295.1. Classification (NCBI taxonomy): domain Eukaryota; kingdom Metazoa; phylum Arthropoda; class Insecta; order Psocodea; family Pediculidae; genus Pediculus; species Pediculus humanus. Next base: position 467,149 of record NW_002987001.1, read on the forward strand.
AAATAGATAGATAGATAGATAGATAGATAGATAGATAGATAGATAGATAGAAAATAAAGAAGAAATACATGCGCCTTTAAGAGTAATCGTATAATCAACATAAATTCCCTTTATTTTTCATGCACAATGCATTATTATTAACAAATTATTACTGCATTAGACCAATATGAAAATTATAAACGGTTTTGTTTTTGTTTTAAAAATGCTTCTCTCATGAAAAACATTAACTAATAATAATAATAATTATTATTTATTGACGGGGATCTACGAGTGATTAACATGAAAAATAGCAGAAAGAGAGTAAATATGTTTTGTGTTTGTTTGCATTATGTTTGGGTGGGAAATTAAATTCACCTCTCACATACGATTTAAAATCTTTAAAATAATTTCAATTATTATTATTATTATTGTAGTATGATTTTACTGATAAAGAGAATTAACCACTTAAAGAAGAAAATAAAGTGAGAGAGAGAGAGAGAGAGAGAGATAAAGGGAAAACTTAAAAACGGGAGAAAGCTTTATATAAATTTCTTATAATTTATTAACTGACAAATAATTTAAATTTAATTTTAAAAGTTTCATTTTCTCATTCATAACAGAAAAGATCTTTCATCGAGAAAATTAAGTGAAGAATTCTAATTATAATAAGGGAAATTGTTACTAAATAGAAATTCCTATTAATTTAAAAAACGTTTAACACTTTAAATATTATTATCATTTCTTTCCCCCCCCCTCCCCGCATATTAAAAATTCTTATCTACGAGTGTGTGTCTGTGTGTGTATATGTATACGTATATTTTTTGAAATTGTAGAAAATTTAAAAAAAAGGTCTTATGCATTTGATTTAAAAAAAAAGTTTTTATATATCACAGTTATATAATCTAAAGAGATTTATGTTACAGCTAAAAATCAAATAATAATAATAATAATAAAAAGAAAATTAAAAAGCGAAAAAAAAATTTTTTTTTTTTATATAATATAAATGGTGTATAAGCCAGCAATTTTTTTTTTAAATGTTAAATTAAATTTAATTGTTTATTAATTTAGCATAATAATAATAATAATAATAAAAGAAAGAAGAAATTACGAAAGCAGGCTTTGATTTTTTTAAATATCGTAAATAATAAAAAATAAATAATATAAATAAATAAATAAAAAAAAATATATATATATATATAAGTTTTATACAGACTCATTAAAAGAAGGTTTGTCAGTCTGTTTCTTTTACTATATATATTCGCAAGCTTTTCATTGTTTTACGTTTTATCATGATCAATCAATCAATCAATCAATCATTTTTAAAAAAAAAAAAAAATTGACTAAAAGAGTGCGTCGTGTGCTTTCCACAGACTTTAAGTATAATTTTTGTCATGTGGTTCTTGATTTTAATTTTTTTTTTTTTTTTTTTACTTTGATTTATTCTTTGTTGTTTAAGTGCAGCCATCCTTGTTCCATTTTTTTTTTTTTTTTTTTTTTTTTTTATATAAATATAATCATCATGAACACCACCCAGGGCGAATCTTCCTCTTAATCGAAAGTATATATTATGGGGGGGGGGGTACATGTTTTAACGATTTTTTTTAATCATTAATCGGGCATTTTTAAACAACGTTAATTGTTTTTTTTTTTTTTTAAATTACTTTTGGAAAATTCGCAACGATCCGTGTTCATAATATTCGTATGAGAAACGTGAGACTGCCCACTGCCAGTCCCCCTCGGGCACGCCGCTCAGTGCTTCTTCGAGAAGAGACCGAATCTAAACCTAGCCAACAGAAAGTTGAGAGCTTTTTAAGCAGCATAAAATTATATATATTTTCAAAAAAAAAAAAAAAACCTTTCTTTTTTTTTTTTTTAATTAAAAAAATAACGAAAAAATAAAAATATGTGAGAAATTAAAGTGACGTCATAAATTATTTATTTACAGTTCGTTTTGAGTACACGTGTACTCTGTAATCAAAACAAACATGATCAAACTGTAAACAAATAATATAGGAACTGTTAATGAGCAAAAAAAAAAAAGCAAAATTTTATTAGAGTTTTTTTTTTTTTTTGTTAAATTTATATTTATTTGCAAGAAAAAGAAAAAAAAAATTATTTTACGAATTTTTAAAATGTTTATAAATAGAGGCCAGTAATGTTTTTCTGTTTTTTTTTTTTTGTTCTAGAACTTTCGGGGGGTTAAGTTAAAAATTTTTTAATTGACTGGCAAAAAAAAAATAATAATAATAAAAATGGAAAACGTTTTTTTTTTTTTTTTAGAAAAGCAAAGCGATTATACGTCACAATAATCTTGTTTATATTTCAATTTATTTTTTTTTTTATTAGATGCCATATTATTATTATTATTATTATTTTTGATTGGTTCCACGTAACCTCGTTTTTTCCTTTCTCCTCGTTAATTCTTACATATTATTTTTTATCCTTCCATATTTTTTTTTTTATTTTTTAATAGAGCAAAAAAAAAACCCTATTAAACGAACCGTGGGCGAATTTTTATTCAATTTTTTTTTTTAGTATTATTATAATATTATTTTTAATAATCGTCGTCGTCGTCGTTTTCGTTTTTATTAAAGTTATAATGATGAGAAAAAGAAGAAGAAAAAAAAATGAAAGAAAGAAAGGAAGTAAGGAAGGAAAAAAGGAAGGAAGGAAGGAAGAGAAAAATTGATAAAAACCCTCGTCATCGTCATAGTGGAAAAAAAAAAAAAAATTTCATTATGTTTTATTATTAAATTCTTAATGAAGTGTGTTAAGTTTCGTATGTAAATTATAAAACATTTACTGTGCCTCTATTGTCGTTGATTAACTTTGTTTGGGATTTTATAAATTAGAGAAAATGTGAAAAACAAAATGAAAATGTCAATTTAATATACTTACAACTTTCAATCTCGATGTGACACAATTGTCTGTCCATAGGGAAATATTGCAAATTCATTGGACACGATGCTGTAATTGTCAATCTGTTTAAAAAAAAAAAAATAAAAATAAATAAATAAATAAATAAATAAACTTAACCAATTTTCAAAAACGAAAACCAAAAAAAAAAAAAAAAAAAAAAAAATCAATTAACGTAATAAAATTTTTATTTTTCAGAATAATTCATTTTAACATTCGCAATAATATAAACGAGTTGCCACGATGGTATTAAAAAGGAAATTTATATTGAACTACATGTTCGTATGCTTACAAAGAACGTGCATCAGTTTCTTACATACAACATACATCCGAGTTTTCACGATGGTATTAAAGAAAAGAAATTAATATTGATCGATTTGTTCGTATGCTTATTAAGGACGTCTATGAGTTTCTTACATACAAACTACAACCAAGTTGTCAAGATGATATTAAAAATAAAATTAATATTGATCGATTTGTTCGTATGATTACAATGGACGTCTATGTGTTTCTTATATACAAAATATAACCAAGTTGTCAAGATGATATTAAAAAAGAAATTAATATTGATCAATTTGTTCGTATGATTATAATGGACGTGTATAGTTTTCTTACATTGTTTACTTAGAAATCAGTTCATGTACCTGCATGAAAGAAAATGAAAAAGGTACGTGTGCGAGTGTACAATAAAATTTCCTGCTTGTTTATTTTAAATAGATTTATTTATTTAATTGATTTGATACTTTGTAGTTTTAAAAAGCAGAAGACAAATTGGAATTTGATGATTAATACACATGTGAAGAAAATGTGTCTGACATTGTAGGAACGAGATCGGAAATGGTAAATTTAAGAATTGTCATTGGGAAAAATTATAAAGGTAAGTTTTTATATTTTTTGTTCTTTTTTTTTTTGGTAGTCCGGCATGAATGATATAAACAGGAAAATAAGGAAAAACTTAATTAAAACATTTTTTTGTTGTTTTACTCGAAATAAAAAAGAAAAATTTTCTGTTGACCTTTTAAAAATTAGATGTGTCAGATATGAATGGCTAACAATGTTTTTATGATATTTTCTGCGGGAATGTGATATTTTAAAATTTGATATTTTGTTCGGTGTGCTCTCATAAATATTTTTTTTTTTTTTTTTTAATTTTTCCACAACCGTAATGAAAATTTGATGGCGACCTGATGATAAAAAGAAAAAAAAAAAAAATGTCCGCATTGCCCTGACTATTTATTTACATTTACGTTGGAATGCGTTCTATGATTTTTTTTTTTTTAAAATTTTCGGAAAATTTTGTTGACGGGTTTTCTGGGAAAATGACGTAAATGAATGGAAATGACGTAATTTTTTTTTTTTTTTTTGATATCTCACCTTATACTTCTCGTTATGCTTCCTGAATGATGTATTCGAATGAATTCGTTACTAGTTGTTGCTATGTGAAAATAAGATTGTTTTTCGTTGACAAAAAACGTATCCGGTACCCAAATATTTTTAATAAAGTCCGAACCGACGGACAGAGTCTCAACACCGGGTTTTTTTCTAAAACCCAATCTAGGATCTGTCCAAAACTGCCTGAAGTAGAAATCCAATGTGAAATCCTGTAAAAAGTTTCAAATTAATTAATTAATTTTTTTTTTTTTTTTTTTCCGTTGTTCTCCCTCCTTTCTTTCTTTCTCTCCCCTCGCCCTCGCCCTCCCCTCCCCCCATCCCCGTTCCTTTAAGGAAACTACAGCAAAATAGTTTTTTAAAAAAAATTCGAATTTCAAAAATTTTACTACTATTTTGCTGTCGGTTTTTTTATTTAAAAAAAAAAAAAAAAAGTTTCGTTAAATAAAATACCAACATTTAAAAATTAAAAATTTTGTCATTTTTTGTTTTATTGGCATCACTCATTAAAATAATAACAAAATTTTTATTTAACAAAACTTTTTGTTTTTTTTTTTCGTCGGTAAAAAAGCGAATGTTAAAAAAATTTTTTTTTTTTTTTTTTTTTGCACAAAAATCGGTCGCCATTAATTGTAATTAAATTTTAAATAAAAAAAATTTTTTTAAAACATTTTCGCTTTCTTACGTTCGTTAAAATTCTTATAAATTAAATTTAAATTACGTCACATAAATAAATCAAACGTGCGAAAAATTTATTTATTTATATGAAGAAAAAAAAACGATAGCAAACAGGCCGACAAACGAATACAAAACAAACAAGACAAACGAATCGCATGCAAATAAATATTCATCACATATAAAGCCAAAGTAATTTAATGATAATAATAATAATAATAATAATAATAATAATAATAATAATGCATTCCCATGCGATTTTATTTAAATAATTTTTTTTAAATTTTATATGTAAGAATTCAAAATCGTTTGTATGAATGTCTTATAATTATAATGATAATAAATTGAAAAAAATAAATAAATAAATAAAAATGGCGAAATCGAGGAGGTGGAAATCGGTTTAAAAAAAAAAAAAAAAAATTTTAATAAACGAATTTGAAAATGAAAAAAAAAATAAAATAAAATAAAATAAAATAAAAAAAAGTAAATAATGCGAATCATTTGCACGCACTCATAACGACGCATACAAACTCACGCATACAAACAATTTTTTTGTACGCCTCTATCGTTATAAGAAATAATAATAATAATAATAATTTTAATAATGATAATAATAATAAATAATAATAAAAAATTAAATTAAATTTTAATTACGGATTATTATGTCATGGGTACCAAAGAATACCAGGCTATATTTATTTTATTTTATTTTATTTTATTTATTTATTCGGGGAGTCATTTTAAACAAAACGCGTATATTTTTT
>NW_002987001.1:472974-474860 GCF_000006295.1 Pediculus humanus corporis
CCAAAAAAATAATTCTACCCCGTTAATAATAATAATAATAATAATAATGGAAAATATATTTTATTTTAAATATTCGCATTTAAAATTGAAAATCATTTTTAAAACGAAACCATAATTTTGTTTTTGCATAAATATGGAAGGCTGGAAAACTCACCCCTCCCCTCCTCTCTCCCCTTGAAATTTAATAAAATTTAAAAAAAAATTTAAAACGCAAAAAAATTATTTTTCGTTTTGTTTATTTTTCCTCCATTTTGAGAAAATACACACACAAAAACATAAATATTAAAAGTTAGGTGGCTTTAGTTTTTTTTTTTTTTTTAAGTGATAAGAAACTGCAATGCGGACCTGGAACGTGGCCAGTGACTGGAGAAAAAAAAAATCCACGATATAATATATATATATATATATATATATATATATATATATATTTTCTTTACGGTAAAAAAAAAAAATCATTTAATGATAATAATAATAATTCCTTATAATTAACGTTCATTTTTTTTTTATCGATAATAGAAAAATAATTAGGGATTTTAACTGGAAGAGATCTACAGCGCTCGTTTTTTTTTTTTTTTATAAATCTTTTTTCCTGGAGAAAATAAAAACAAACAAAATTATGGTTGCGCAAATTATCGTCATACGTAACCCGATTATTCCTCTTGTGTGTTTGTGTTTGTTCGTTTGTTTGTTTGTTTGTTCGTTTGTTTGTTTGTTTGTCCGTACTCAAAACTTTTATCTAAATTTTTTATGTGAGTGATTTGTAGTGTGATGTGTGTAATGCATTAATCGAAATCCTAACACTCCACGTTTTAATATAATCGTATATAAAAGGTCATACAAAATTATTTATTGACGAATTCTTATGTACTAGTGCCATTTTTTCTACGGGAAACGGACGAGGGGATGAACCGGGATGGGGGATAACTACCAAAAAAAAAAAAAAAAACCGGGAATAAAAAAAAAATTTAAACAATATTTTCCTGTTTTTATCATTATTAATGTTGTTGTGGATTTACCCCGTAGTTTGTTTTTTCTGTGTGTGCGTAGTAAATTTAAATAAGTAAAAAAAATAATAATAATAATAATAAGAAATCGTTATCATTTTTTCTTATCATCGTTTGTTTTGTTTAGACACCTACAAAATTAAAAAAAAAACAAATAATAATAATAATAATTTGAAAAAAAAATAATAATAATAAATATTGTATGTTTTCTTTTTTTTTTTTTCGGTCGTAAGTAAATAAATAAAAAAATAAATAAGTAAATAAATAAATAATAATAATAATAATAATAATAATAATTAATAATAATGATAAACAGTTATAATTGCCATCTTAAAAATTACATAATTAATTATTTAATAAGACGGCACACATATTTTTCGTTTTTTTTGTATTCCGGCTTAATCAAAAAAAAAATAATAATAATAATTTTTTTTTTGGTAATAATTTTATTTTTCATGCAAATATCGATTTTGTAAGTTTAAAAAAAAAAAAAAAAATGTTTAAAAGGCTTTAAAGAACGCCATATTTGTTCTTTTTTTGTTTTTTCTCTTTCGTTTTCAAATAACGGTTTTTTTTTTTAAAAAAAAGAAAAAAATTTTTTTATTATTTTAAGTTTATTTTATCAAATTCCGATTGTTTTATTATTATTATCGTTTGTTTTCCCGAAAAAAAAAAACAACAACCATAACAAAAACAAAGTCCCGTAATTTTTATTATTATTATTATCAATATTTCTATTTTTGTTGTTGTTCGTATTGTTTGAATTTTTTACGATGTAAATAAAAAAGAAAAAGAAAAACGGTTTCAACGGTTTTTCCGGTTACGTTAAAAATTCATATAAAAATTAATTTTTTTTTTTTTTTTGCCTTTTGGGTTTTTTTT
>NW_002987000.1:0-29263 GCF_000006295.1 Pediculus humanus corporis
ATATAATATAATAATAATAATAATAATAATAATAATAATAATAATAATAATAATAATAATAATAATAATAATAATAATAATAATAATAATAATAATAATAATAATAATAATAATAATAATAATAATAATAATAATAATAATAATAATAATAATAATAATAATAATAATAATAATAATAATAATAATAATAATAATAATAATAATAATAATAATAATAATAATAATAATAATAATAATAATAATAATAATAATAATAATAATAATAATAATAATAATAATAATAATAATAATAATAATAATAATAATAATAATAATAATAATAATAATAATAATAATAATTCAAATTCGATTTCGTCTGCTGTTAATTTTTATAAATACGACTTGCAACAAAAATTTCAATATTTAAAAAAAAAAAAAGGTTAAATAGTTGAGAAATTTTTTTTTTTTTTTAAATAATAATAATTAAATTTGTTTTTTATTAATTTTAAGCGCGGGGAGGGAGTGGGAGGGAGGGGGAGTAGGGGAGGGAAAATAATAACAAAAGTTATCAAATCTGTTTAAAATCAAAAAGAAAAAAAAAATTTTTTTTATTTAAATTATTTATCAGAGTTTGTGTGACAGGTAAACTTTTTTAATTTAAATTTATTCATTTATTATTATTATTATTATTATTATTATCAAGGGATGTTTAAACGTGAGAAAAAAAATTTCATTAATTCTTCGTAATAATAATAATAATAATTTTAAACTAACAATTAAATTACAATTAATTAAATTTTATTTTTTCAAAAAAAAATTTTTTTCGATACGATTCGTTATAACGAGAATAAAAATTTAATATTATAACCGATTTGGTTTTTCGTGTTTTTAACTCAAAAAAAACCTTTTGTTTTGGCTACCTGAAAATTACCCATAAAAAGTTATCTGGGGAAAAAAGAAAAAAGAAAAATTTTCATTATTTTGCACGTTGCTTAGACATTGCCGCATGACAATCGGTTAATTTTTTTATCAACATTTTGATACACGTTTGTATTATTTTTCGTTTTCTTAACGTTTCGATAAGCCTCATTATTCGTTTGTTGATTTGGAAAAACATAAAAATATTTGTTTTTTAGAATATTCTAACTTACCGTTTAAAAAACAGGTGAATGTAATTTCCACCCCCCCCCCCCGTTTTAGAATAATAAATAAAAAAATCATCGCCATCATCGTCGCCATTATTTATAATTAAAATTGTTTTTTTATATAAATATTTCATTTTAGCAAACAATAAATAAATAATATCATTATCAATAAAAATAATTTTTTTTTTTTCACACACGTGACCTTTGGTTGTTGTTTTACTCTTGTTTTGGAACGATTCTAATTGTCCTCCGACATTATCAATAATATTATTAAATAACAAATAATTTTTTTTTTTAAAAAAATTTGACCTGAAAATTATTTATCGTTCGAACAGAATGGTTTTATTATTATTATTATTATTATTATTATTATTATTATTATAACTAGAATTTGATAAGAACGATTTAAATCAGCAGAAATGAAATAAGCTAAACCGCCGAAAAAACGCAACCTGTCGCAATTTGATCATACAATGTTTATATGTCAATTTAGTTTGTTTATAAGAAAAAGGCACACGTCATTGTTGACCGTTTTTTTTTTTTTTTTTATGATTCAAAATCGGCTCCTTGATTTTTTCTTGCTTACTCTTGTAAAAAAAAAAAAAGTCTTTTTTTCTCTCTTATTTTGTGTTTGTTGAGTTTGTTTGTTGTGTGGCGGTTTGAAAGATGAAAGGGAAAAAAAAAACATGTATGAATGCATGGATATAGTTGTGACGTCATTATCAATTTAAAAATTATTATAGGTTACCTAAAATGAATAAAATGTATGTAAACGCGCGTATTTTATAAAAACGGTATATAGTTAAAAATTTAGTTTTTAGGGGTCAGTCAATTCGATACGAAAATATAACGAACCGCAGTTTATATTAATTTAGTCTTATCAATTACGTCATATCCTTTTCCCTCTTGGAAAAAGGAATAGAAATTTTGTTTTTCTTAATTGGCCTTACTGATAAACCTCTCCGGCATTTCCTATACATATATATATATAAGTTTTAAATAATAATTTCCTAATTAAAATTTTACAAAACTATTTTTTATTTATTTATTTATTAAAAAAAAAAAAGTGATGAAAATTTTTGATTTTATAGCGTTTGAATCCCCCCCCCTTTTTCCCTCTCCACCTTCTTCCTATTCTTCTTTTTTCGTAAATAACACCTTTTTTCGCGTAATTTTTTTTTCTTCTTTCGTTTTCTCTTTCTTTCTCATTTTGTTATAAAAATTACTCGACCTTAAATTTAAATATTTTTTTTTTCATTTCTCTCTCCCCTCCCTCATTTCCCCCTCCCGAAGGAAAAATTTTCATTGAAAAAAAAAAGAAAAAGTTTAAAAGTTAATTTTTTTTTTTTGGATAGGGGGGAAGGGGGGGAAACCGGTTAATCATTCAAATAATATGAATCGTATATACTCTCTTAAAGACGTATTATAAATTAAATTTCCATTACAAATTGTCGTCATAAATTTTATTTAAAAAAAAAAAAATGAAGACGTTTTTTCTCTCTCTCTCACTCTCACTCTCTCTCTCTCTCTCTCTCTTTTCCTTTTTTTTTTTTTCATTTTCATATAATTTCAAGCCGCGATGGGCGTGGTTTTCGTACAAAAATAAGTATTATTATTTTCCACGAATATCCGTTTGAAAAATTTTCCGGAAACAAAAAAAAATTAAATAAAAATACTAAATTATTATTATTATCATTATCATTATCATTATTGTTATTATTTATTTATTTATTTATTACGTAACGAAAAGAAAAAAAATAGAATAAAGGTAAAAATGTACGATTCGTTCGTTCGAAAATAGAAGAGGAAAATAAAAAAAAAAATTTTCCGTTGTAAAGATTGTTGAAAATCTGTTTTTTTTTGAGGGGGGGTAGAAGGAGGAGGGGAGGGTTTTTTACAATAATGTTTTCCTACCGAGCCAAAACACCTTTTTTATTATTACTATTATTATTCGGGGGAGGAGTTAGGGGGTTAAATTATGTTTTTGTTTTCCGTTTGTTTGTTTGTTATACGTAAGAGTCGACGTGACGTTACGGCGTAGTTTTTTTTTTATAATAATAATAATAATAATAATAATAATAAATTGTCGTAGTGAGTTATATTTTTAACGGTGATATCGTCGGTGTGAAAAGTGAATATAATTAATTGCAGGGAAGAATTTTTTTTTTTTTTTTTTAGTTAGAAAACACTTTGTTATAATCGTGTGAGTTCTTGGATAAAGGCCAGACACTATTCTTGACGGAAATAATTGTTGTTAGAATTTTTTCAATTTTTCGTGTGCAAGTTTATAACAAAAAAAAAAAAACTGTCCATTCCGATAATATTAAATAATAATAATAATAATTTTTTAAATCGTCTAATCCCACGACAAACGTGAACGCAGAATAATAAATAAATAAATAGAAAATCGAAATTAAAATTTTTAATTAAACAGGTGGGAAATAATTAAATGAAAAAAAAAAAATTTTAGGATCCCTACTTGCTGCCGCCACCCCCTCCCCCTCTCGAACGTTAAATTTAAATATTTATAAATTTTTTTGAAAATCTCTCTCTCTCTCTCTCTCTTTCTCTCATATATCAAAATAGTAAAATCTGTTTTTGACTTTGGAAGCGTTAAATTTGAGTGAAAGCCCTTTTTTCTTCTTATTTTAACTTTAAATGAAAAAATAAAACAAAAAAAGGAAAAGGAAGGGAGGGAGGGAGGGAAAAAAAATCAACGACGTTCACATCCCTTAAGGAGAGCAAAAAAAAAAAAAGTTTTCAAACCTGTAAAATAAATCGTTATTTACGAATCATTAATCATTGGTCGTAAAAATTTTGTGCATAAAAGAAAAAAAACTTTGATTTCGTCGGAGTTTTCTTTTTTTTTTTTTTTTTGCTATAAGAAAATTTACCGGATTTTCTTTTTTTTTTTTTTACAATTTTTCAAAAACGTTTTCACATGTTTTCCCGCTACTTAAATTCAACGAATGGCAAAAAAATATAGAGCTATATTTTATTTTATTTTATTTTTATACGTTCGAGTCCACGCGTTTGTTTTGTTTATTTACTCTATGATTATTATTATTTTTTAAATAAAAACTACGGGAAATAAAAATTTTTCTTTTTGTTTTACTCTCTTCCCCCTCCAAAACCGGGGGGGGGGGAAATTTTTTTTAATCAATGTAATTTTCACAAAAGGATATTACCGTCGAAATGATAATAATAATAATGATTTTCCGTAGGTTTGTATTTATTTAAACTTTTTCGAAATATTTTTAGCAGATTTTTCTGATGTTTGCCAGCATAATTTTATCATCGATATTTTTTTTTTTTTTTTTAGACAAAATGGCGATTGTCTTATGTGGTTATTTGTCTTAGTTTGTTATTATTTTCAATTTCTGTCTGGTTTGTTGTTGTTGTTGTTGTTGTTGCTTCTGCCGTTTTTTTTGTGCAACGGTTGTTTATTGTTTAAACAATTTTATTGCTTTATTAAAAAAAATAAAATCACCTCTGGGATTTCATCAAGTAAATGAGTAACTAGTTTTTCCGGTAAAAAAAAAAAATCGAATGAATAATAATAATAATAATAATTGAAAGGAGAAATTTTCGAGTTTTTTAATACGAGAGAGAGAGAGAGAGAGAGAGAGAGAGAGAGAGAAAATTTTAATAAAATTTTTTTCAATCGATTATTATTATTATTATTATTATGAATTAGAAAATAATCATCGAGTTGTCAATTAACAATTTAATTAAACTTTGTTTTATTTAAACCGGAAATGGAAAATAAAAAAATAAAAAAAAAAATTAAAGCGAAGGTTTTTGGTTAAATAAAATCGGTTAACGAATAATAAATATCAAAAAGGTCAAGGTACGTTGAATTAAAGTTCATTAAGGTTGATTATTCTTAATTTAAACTCATTTACACGAACAAATCATTGTTCACCTTTAGGCGGTACCTTGTCAATAATAATAATAATAATAATAATACTACGAATTTTAATTTTCATCATTATCGTCGATACAAAAAAAAAAAAATGAAAAAATTTTTTTTTTCCTTTTACGAATTTGAGATTTATTAATACGAAAAATGATGATAATAAAATGTCGGTGGAAATAACGAAATGTGTCGCGTTTAAAAAAAAATGAGAGAAAGAGAGAGAGAGTGGGGAGAGAGGGAGAGGGAGAGGGGAAGAGAAAGAAAAGAAACAAACGAAAACATTTAAATACAAACGAAACTCATTACGAGTTTAACAAATTTATTATAATTGAATCGGTGGTGGCGGTGGCGGTGGTGGTGGTGGTGGGAACGCCGCGTGTTTGTGTGTGTTTGTATGGGCGCGTGTTTGTATGTGTGTGTTCCTTCCAAAACGAGAAAAGGGAGTATATAATACACCTGGACTATATATTGAACGATTTAAAAATAATCATCTTTTTTTTTTTTTGTCGTGGTTCGAGACATTTTTTTTTTTTTTTTTTTTACTGAGACTTTCGAACGTTTTTTTTTTCTTCCTCCCCGAAGTGTGAATAGAAAATTAAATTCATAATAATAATAATAATAAAATTAAATTAAAAAAAAAAAAAGTAAATGTGTGTAATGGACGGTTTATATAATTGTCCGGTTAATTAGTGTAAAATTGGAAAAGCCCGCATGATGATGATGATAATGATAATGATGATGATTCGTTTCGTGTACGAAAACCGTTAATTTTCTTCCCTTTCTCTAACCGTTGTCGAGTAATTAAATATGAATTATTCTATGTGTTCTTTGCATTAAGTCACTTTACTTAACTGAATTTTGATTTATGTTTCATATATATAATAAATGGTTTTTATCATTTAAGTATTTTAATTGTATTTAATAATGACGACATATGAACGAACGAACGAACAAACGAACCTACAAATGATAATAATGATGATGATGCATACGTAAAACTATGTCCATTTTTTTTTTTTTTTTTTAGGTAATAATATTCGAATTTTTCCGTTTCAATCGCGTCTTTAATTACTCTTAACAATTTTAAGATAGTAATAATAATAATAATTATTAACATTTTTTCTTTTTATTTCGTCTCGTTGCCTAAGATAATAATAATAATAATTTTTTGATGTTTATTTATGGTAAATAAAAAATATTACGTAAAAATTATAATAATAATTATTTATTATTATTATCGATACGTTAAAAAAAACGAAGTTGACAATAAATAAATAAATCGTAATATTTATCATTATCATTATTATTATTATTATTATTATTATTATTATTATTATTATTTGAAAAAAAAAAAAAAACTTTTTAAATATTTAAATATGATTGTTGTTTGATTTTATTTAAATATTGACATAAACCTGTTTAACTTACCTGTTTAAAAAAAACATTTTGTTTAATTTATTATTATACAAACATAAATTTTTTATCATAACAAACACACAACAAAGGAGTAGATTATATTTAATAAATAATTTTTGGTTGCCATTTTTCCAGGGTTTTCCCCGTTTTTATAATAATAATAATGATTTTAAGTAATTTTTGTCCAGTCGTCGAATGATTAAAATAATGAAAATTTAATTAAAAGTTTTTTTTTTTTTTACAAGTCGATTCGTTTGTTTGTGTTTGTTTGTTGGAGGGGGAAGGGGGGGTAGGAAGAAGAAAGAAAGGTGGTAGTGTGGATGATATCAAAAAAAAAAAAAAATTTTATTACGTGATATTACAAGTTCGAATGTAAAAAAAATGATTTTTTTTTTTATTGGGCAGGCAATCGGTCGTCTCGTATTAAACCACTTGTAAAAATTTTACCTTCCTTTGGAAGAAAAAAAAAATAATAATTTTATTACCCTTAAGAAAATAAAACTCCAGACTTTTTTCATTTAAAATAAAAAAGATGGGAGAAACAAAAACAAAAAAAAAAAAAAAAAAAAAAAAAAAATAGGGTCTTTAGTTATTATTTTCAATTTTTTTTTTTTTTTTTTATTTTCCGTCAGGAATAAAATCAGAAAAAAGTCTTTTTAAAAAGTTCAAACGTCAGCATCTCTTCTTGTGAAGATTTTCTCTCTCTCTCTCATTTTCTCGTCATCATTCTCTTCTTTTTTCTCTCTCTCTCTCTCTTTCTCTCTCCCCCATTTTGCTTTAATTAATTACCTCTCTATAGAAAAAGTTTTAAAAATGATTTTTCTTTCATGATTCACCTTAAAAAAAAAATTAGTCTACTTGAATTTGTCAAAGAAGACAAATTTTTATTCAAAGCTTTTCCCCCCACCCACCCCCGCCTCCCCACCCTCCCCCGACTTGTTTTTGAATGAAAAAAAAAAATCAATTGTGTGCTTTTTTATAATAATTTTAAAAAATTTTTAATGCTGATTTTTCATTAAAAATTCATTTTTTTTTTTTTTTTTTTTTACAATATCAATATTATTATTATTATTATTAAACAGTTCAAAAAAAAAAAAACTCTACACGTATAACGGCCGAAAAGAGAGAAAGAGAGAGTGAGAGAGAGAGAGAGAGGGGGGAAAAAAACGTTTCAATTCGTATGTAAATAAGAAGTCGTCTATCTACAGATTTATGTGACGTCATTTACGTGTGCCATCTGTCAACCGACCCAGCTGTTGTGTGAGAGAGAGCCTCCCTATTATTTTTGCGAAAGGAGAATTGCGCCCCTTTCTCTTTCTAGGTCCATTGTCATTGCTCAGACAAAATCTCTTCCACATAATAAATGTTATTTTATTGCCTATTCACTTCACGTCACCCAGAAATTTGTTTCGATAAAAAAAAAAAAAAAAAAACTTTCGGTTTAACACCGTTATTTTATTATTATTATTATTATTATTTTTTTTTTTTTTACACTCTTGCCAATGCAAAGTTAATTATAATACGTCGTCGTAACATTCATTGATAATGATGATAATAATTTTTATTTTTTATTTTATTTATACTAACGTCGTAATAATAATAATAATAAAAATTTTAAATATTTTGTGATCGATTTAAAAAAAAAAAAAAAAAAAAAAAAAACGTGACCTAAAACTTTATTGATGACATTTCATCGACAAAAAAAAAAAAAAAAAATTTGGGTCGAAACCCAAATTTTTTCAAATCGATTTCATCACCTGTAATTAATTTCGATAATTGATTTATCGATTATCATTTTTTATCATTTTAATCGGGGGGAATTGGGGGGAAGTGAATTTGGTAGTCACAACAGGTACGAATTCGATTTTTCGTTAAAAAAAAAATTCAAATTTGTGTCCAAAATGTGGCAAAAAAAAAAATTAAATAGTTTTCGAACGGACTAAAATATTTATATATATATAAATTCGATGCATTTAAATAATAATAATAATAATAATAATAATAATAATAATAATAATATTTTTTGAACTTTTGAAAATTGTGCCAAATTATGATGAGATGATGTTTTCTCGTTTCACAATCTCTCATCTTTTTTTTTTTTTTTTTTTTTTTTTTTAAATGTCGATCGTTATAATATAAACGTTAATCTGGCAATATTAACAAGAAAATTCCATGTTTCGCATTCATGCCAAAATTTTCTACCTCACCGTGTTGTTATTATTATTATTATTATTATCATTATTATTTTTTACGCGGTTTTTAAAAAGCGGTTAAGTGTAATTTTATTTCATTTTTTTTTATTGTAAATTTTAATGCGCTTTTGAAGAATTTCTTTTTGCTTTTCCAAAAAAAAAAAAAAAAATTTATTATTTAGTAAAAATAAAATAAAAAAATATGAACGAAGGTAGGGAAGGGGGAGGAGGGGAAAAGGGGTGTCCGATACGAAAAAGACGAAAACTTAAGAAAAAGGAAAAGAAAAGAAGGAAAAAAAAATCAAACAACAAACGGGACGAAAAAAAGAAAAGAGAAAAAAAATCTAAACAAGTTGGTTGTTGCGTAGAAGAAGAAAAACAAACAAACAAACAAATTTTTTTTTTTTTTTTTTGCCCTAAAAGACAGATTGTTGTTATTTACTTTTCTTGGGGGGCAATCATCATTTCGCTGGTCACGTCTTGTGTGAGAAGTTAACACGTCGTAAAATCCACCTTTTTCACTAACTTTTTACCTTTTTTTTTTTCCTCTTTTTTCTCTCTTTTTCTTTCTTTCAGGGTAAAAACAAAAAAAGAAAAAGAAAACCATAGATACAAAAAACTAAAACTATTTGTTTGTAGCAAAACAAACAAACAACAAACGTTTTATACATTTTTTTTTTTTTTTTCGTATACGATATAACTTGATTGTAAAAATTTCAACCCTCTCCTCCCACCTCCCCCCCTCAGATTTTTCTTTAAAAACAATCACATTAATTTTTATTATTTTATTTTAAGAAGAAGAAGAAAAAATTAATAATAATAATAATAATAATAATAATAATAATAATAAAAGTAAAAGACTCTCTGAATCGAAAGATTGTTTTATTGAAAATCAATAAAAAATACATGAAAAATATTTTTATTTCCTTTTTTTTTTTTTTTTTTTTTTACAACATTTTTAAATTTAAAAAACAAACGCATTTATCGATTGTTGTTGTTGTTTGTTGTTGTAGTGGTGGTGGGGGTGGTGGTAGTAGAACTAATAATTTGTTTGTTTGTTTGTTTCGAATATACGAATATACGAATTTTTTTAAATTTTGCGAGAGGAAAATCCCCGGAAAAAGAAAAAAAAAAAAAATTTTTTTTTTAGTTTAGTTCGAATCGTTTTGCGGTCGTTAAAAAAAAAAAAAAAATTAAACAATGGCGTCCATTTTTTTTTTTTTTTTTAAATAAGCATCGGACACCTTTTTTCAAACGGTAAAAATCACCCACAATAAAAAATTTAATCACGGTTCATTATCCAAAAATAACATTCGGAAATTTTTTTTTTTTTTTTTTAACGTTGGGTAAATTTAAATCTTATGAAAGGATGTCACCCTTTTTCAATGGATTCATTTTCTACCCTTAAAAATTACATAAATTTTTTTTTTCTTTTCATTACCATTATGTATCGAAAAAGGGTGCATATGCGAGAAAGAGTGTGAGAGAGAGAGAAAATCAGATTTTGAATCATCAAATTTATTAAATAATAATAATAAAAAAATTAATTAATTAATTAATTAAAACGATACGGAAATCGGAAAATTTATTTTTTGTTTTGTTTTCTCGAATCGTTTCCGGTTATTCGAGTTATTTTTTAAATCGTCTCGAAATCTGTAAAAATCGTTAACGATTTTTTTAAAAAAATTAAAAAAAGGTAATAATAATAATAATAATTTATTTTATACCTTTGTTGCATTTATACGGATTTGCACCCCTAACCGTGATTTAATCTAGACTACGCGGTTCTCTACTCGCGCACCCCTATTTTCATTCATGAGTGAAAGGTGAACGTTTTCACGTGATAAAATGTTTGATTTTAGTAAAAGCTAATAATAGGTGAAACGTTCTTTTTATTTTTTCTCTCGTTAAAATGAACAATTGTATTTTTATTTCCCCGACTCGAGCCAAACGCTTTATTCTTCTTCTGCCACGTTTCTTAACAATAGAAGTAAAATGAGTCGTCGTGCGGAGAGTTAGAGAGAGAGAGAGAGAGTGAGAGGAAAATTTTTTTTTTTTTTTTTTGTTTTTTTTATTTTCATGGGGTAAAAAGTTCGGGGCAACAATTGTTGTTAAAACCGATGAGCCGGCCGACCAACCGACCGACCGTTGTGTGTGTGCTGCTGCTGATTGCTTGCGGGTGTTTTAGCTTTTGCTCCCACGAGGATGCTGCTACCATTATTTCATCTGCCCATGCGTGCGTGCGTGTGTGCGTGTGTGCGTGTACTCACGTGTGTTCCTTTTCATTTTTTTTTTTTTAACTGCATTCAACTCACCGTATACTGCACTCAAACCCCGCGCGCTCGCGCTAAAAAAAAGAGAGAGAACAAATATAAAAAACGACAAATGAGAAATAATAATGATTAGTTTTCTAATAATAATAATAATAATAATAATTCTATTATATAAAACTAAAATGTAATTCTAATAAAGGAAAATCAATTTTCTCTTTTCTATCACATTATAAAAAAAAAATTTAATAATAATAATAATAATGCTTTTTTTAAAAATAATTAATGCGAATTTAAATAGTATATATGTATAACGTTTCGATATTGTTTCTTTTTTTTTTTTTTAATTGAAAATAAAAATATTAATAATAATAATAATAATAATAATAATAATAATAATAATGATGATGATGATGATGATGATGATGATAAAAAACGGTCTCCACGGTTTTATGTACTCTCAGTTGAGCTAAATGGATTTAGATTTAAGATTTTCTCAAGGTTGAATGAATTCTATCAATTGATATAAAATTGAAATTTTGATTAGAAGGGGTGTGGATGCTTAAGGGGGGAAGGATGTGAGAAGGTAGGAGAGGAAAGGGAGGAAAAGGGAGGGGGGAGAAGAGACGAGAGGTAGTTATAAGCTAAGAGGGTTGATTTTAAAATAATAAGTAAGAAGAAAAAGTTATTTTTCAAATTTGAAAATTATTATTATCATTATCATTATTATTATTATTATTATCATTATTAATTTGTCGCATTTTGGGATATTAAAAAAAAAAAAAGGAAAAAAAAAAATTACGAGAGTAGTTAGAAGATTAATGTATTGATAAATTTGTTGTATCAATTAAAAACAAACGATTGGTGCATTGATTGATTGATGATCGTAAAAATAATTGTTTACAACAACTTCCGGATTTCGAAACGATTTTTTTTCTTTCTTTCTTTTCTCTTTGGGTTCTTCGTTTTAAAATTTTATATATAAATATATACATTAAAAATAAGTTTTCCGAGGTGGGAGGGGGAGGGTAGGATCTCGGAAAACAATTTCTCATTTATAAATTTAAATTGGGGAAGAAAAATTATTTTTAAAAAATAGTTTTCTAAGTAAGATATTATTATTATTATTATTATTATTATCAAAGGGTCTTTTCGGTGAGTTTTAGCCCTTGTACGATTGTTTCGGTTGTGGATCCACCACCGTTAAGTAATTGAAAAAGGTTTGAGTTTTATATATTAATACCTCATCTGTCCAAAACCCTTATAGAACCTTTTGTTTTTCCAAACACATGTTGTTATTAAGAATAAGTTTTATAAGAAAATAAAAGTGTCAGAAGAATCGTTTAAAAATTATTTTTTAAAGTTTTTTAATCAAAAAATAATTTTTTTAACTATCTATCGTTTTTTATTTGGAGGTTTTCTTTCTTTAAAAAAAAAAAAAAAAAAAATAGAAATTTCTAGAAAAAAAAAATATCGGTTTAAATTTTTATGTGCTCATTTTCTTAAAAAAAAAAAAAAAAAGGAAAAAAAAATTTTTTTTTAACTCGTAAAATATCGAAAGAGAGGAAGAGGAAAAGGAAGGGAAACGGGAACGGGAAGAGGAAGAAGGGGAAGGGGGAAATAAGGAAAAAAAAACCGGGATTTAAATGACGTAAGAAGCAATAAATTTTTATTTATATGAAGTTAAGTTTGAAATGGTGAAAGAGGTGTAATTTACCAATGAGTAGGAGTAGTAGTGGGAGGAAGAGGTACATGTAGGTGTCTCAGGAGATTTGCGATCCTTTTTCCCCCTCTTTATGTCCCCTCCCCTTTCCACTTTTCCCCCACCACATAAAAAAAAAAAAGAAAAAAATCTTTCGGTCTTTTGTCTGCAGTCTTATCTACTTACCGCGTTTCGAACGTGATTCGAGTCTAAAGTGTTTCTTTATATTTTTTTTATTTCATTTTTCTTCTTCTTCTTCCTTTTCTTCTTCTTTTCCACTTGTTTTACTTTTCGATGAAATTTTTTTTTATTCACGAACGCATTTTACGTACATAAATTTCTTTTTTTTTTTTTTGAAAATCAACGTTTCGTAAAATCATATTCGTTGTTAGTAACGAAAAAAAAAAAAAAATTAAATTATACGTTTGAATGTATTATTAATATCTATGGTTAATTTTTTAAATCGTTTGTTCGTTTGTTTGTTTGTTTGTTTGTTCGTATCGCCGACGATTAATTTTATAACGAACGAAAAAAAAAAAATGTAAATTTTATTTTAAATATTTTCGGCGGTTAAAAACTTACAATAAAGAAAAATTTTAAGAATTTTTCTCTCTCTCTCTCTTTTGAGTTTAACACGTTTGGGGGGAAGGGGAGGGGGAATTTATAAGAAGAATACGATATGCGAAATTTAAAAAGGGTGATGTCGGTATAAAAAAAAAAAAAAAATTATACACCTGCTCTCTGTCTCTGTCTCTCTTTCTCTCTCTTGAAAATCATACTTATAAATAAGAAGAAAAAGGAACCTGTAGAATTCAAAAGGGAAACGATAATAATAATAATAATAATAATAAAAGAAACAGGAAATGGTAGAATGTGTTTTTGTTTTGTTTTGTTTTTTTTTTTTTACACTAAATTGTTCAATTTATGTATTTAAGAAATCTGTTTTCTAACTACATTTATTTATTTTTTGTTTTTTTTTTTTTTTTTGTTGTTTTCCACGTGCGAGAACGAATTTCATTGCAACAAAGGTAGGAGTAGGAAGGGGGAGGGGAGAGGGAAGAAAAGAATAGATTGAGAACTTTTAGTAGTAGTAGTAGTCGTTTTATAAGAAACTTTATAGAATTTTCCGTTATCATTTTTTTTTTTTTTATTATAACGGGGAAAAAAAAGCTTAAAGTTAACGCATATGTCGAATTTAATTACGCGTAACATACGGTCAGCTGTATTAAAAATATTTAACAATGGACCGGTTGCAAAAAAAAAAAAAAAATCTGTAAGGGGTAACCCGATTCTTCTCATTAACATCTGCTGCACTTGAACTTTACTTACTTACTTTACTATACTAACCGAACTTTATACCTTTCATCATCATCATCACAAAACGAATTCGAAATAGACTCCAGGAAAAAAAAAAAAAAAAAACCCTTTTTTTCACATGTTTACATAAAATATTTGTTAAGTTTTTTTTTTTTTTTTTTACAAGGGAATGAAATCGTTTAAACTCTCCCTCCTTCCCTCCCTCCCTTTTCTCCCTCCCTTGCTCTCTCTCTCTCTCTGCCACCTTTAAAATCGGTCCGGAAAATAATTTTCCTCAAACGTAGAAAAAGAAAAATATATTTTTGTGTGAAATAAAATAAAATCTCGGGGGTTGGTATGAATTGGGATATGTTAAAAAGGGTTTTTATTCCCGATATATTCGGGTTTGACGTATGAGGAGGAGTCCAGAAAGAAAGGGGGGATAAAAGAAAGGTGAGAAGGAGTAGCCGTGAAAACGGTGGGATTATCAGATTTCATCTATTCAAAATTTGTTGTTGTTGCTTTTTTGTGTCGGTTGCTAAATGGTTGTTTAATGAAAATTATGTTGGAAGGGTTGTTTTTGTCGGGGGTTTTTTTTTCCCCAAGTTTCCCGGATCACTTACAGGGAAAACTTTAATGATTGATGTTTCTTTTTTACTTTACCCGAAAATCTTTTATTTTAACATTTTAAAAAAAAAAATTTTTTGTATGGTGGTGGTGAAGGGGGTGGCGGTGGTGGTGGTGTCGGCGGGGGTAGTGGTGGTGACGTCAAGTTTAAAGTTTCTACTTATTCGCGCTTTCACGTATAAAAATTAAAATTAAATTAGAGAGAAAGGAGAGAAAGAGAGAGAGGGAAAGTATGAATCATTTTCATCCCACTTTCGAAATTTTTCGTTATAAGCTAAATAAAAATACCTGTGACGTGTCGTGATAATAATAATAATAGGAAAAACCCGTGATTGAATTCAGGTGTGTGTGTATGTGTGTAATCTTTAATAAAAACCAAAATAATCTTTTGGATAAAAAAAAAATTACACACACACACACGTGAGAGTTTATTAGGAATTAAAAAAAATGATAATGATAATTGCCTTTACCCCCCCCCCCGCCTCCCATTGTTTTTAATAATAATAATAATTTCGATTTATTTTCCATAGGATTTTGTCATCGTTTCTCTCTCGCACACATTTTTCTTTACCTGGTTTAAAAGAAGAAAATCAGTTTTTTTTCAATGCAATTTATCACCTTGGTGAACACCATTGAGAAAAAAAAAAATTTTCCTTCTTTTTCCACGTCGATTTCTATAGTGATTATCTTTTAATTTTTTTTTTCTTTCTTTTTTCTTTTTACTTTTTTTTCTTTCTCTTTCTTTTTCTTTTCCTTCTTTTTTTCTTTTTTTTCTTTCTCGAATAAACCTTTTGAAATTATTCTTTTGAACTTAATTTTATGTCGGAGGAAAAGTATTAAAAAAAAAAAAAAAATTATTTTAACCGTAACGCGGCTACTATTGAAAATTATTTTAACCTCATTTGATGACCTTTGACATATTATTTTTCGTTTCATTTAATTTCTCATCATCATCATTTTTACAAAAATCACATTTATATATTTTTTTTCATAAAGTAATAAATTACGTTTTAATATATATTTATTTTTATTTTTTTTTATGCGTCGTTCTATAAATTATTTAAAAAAAAAAAAAATGACGTGGAATTAATTTAAAGGGAAATATCTATTTGGATACGTTTCAGATATGAAACTATCCGTTAAATCGATCCCTAAAAAAAAAATCGCAAAAATTTTAATTAGAAAACTTTTGAGAAACAAAACAAAACCGGTTCGTAGCTTTTCCAGGTTCGTCAACTCTTTCCGGTTTTTTTTTTTTTTTTTTTTTACGTAAAAGTAAACGTGGAAATAGAAAGCAAAAAAAAATTATGTTGTATTTTTAAAATACAAACTAAAAATAATTAAATGATAGTTTTTATTGACCATAGTGAATCAGTTCATTGTTTTCGTCGCTTATATATAAAAACAAAAAGTTTATTTTTAAAATAACGTTTTATAAACACGCGCGTAATGTTTGCTGTACGCACTGTTCATATAAGAACATTAAACGCCAACAAATTTTTCCTTTTTCTGCATCATGAAACTTGCGTTCGATTGGTTTTTTTCTAAAAATAATAATAATGATAATAAGAAAAGAAAGAAAGAAAGAATGGAAGAAAGAATGGAAGGAGGAAGAGGAGGAGGAAAAAAAAAATTTAAGAAAAAGAAAGAAAAATATACTGACGATTTTCACGTGCTCAGAGTGAGTGAAGAAGGTTTCTTCTACCTCAACTATTCCTTAGGACCCTTATCACCTTTCCGCCTCACTGAATCGCAGTCTTCACTTTCCTTTTCCTTAGCTCCTGCTCAGTCAGATATGATACGTGGGTTGTGTGGTTTATGTAGACTCGTATCGATTCTACTCTCTCTCTTTTTCTCTCTCTCTCTCTCTACCTGCACAGTATTTTTTTTTTGTGAGTGTGTGAAAATCTCTCTCTCTTTTTTATACTTTTTCACTCTCTTTTATTTTTTGTCTTCGAATTGTAATGATGATGATAGTATTATTATTTCTCATTCATCGTCCGTCCGTCCGATCGTCGTGTATTGTTCGATTCGAAAAAAAATTATTATTATTATTATTATTAATTATCGTGAGTGAGTGTCGTAGTGATTTGTTATGTATCGAATAACCAGGTGCGGATACGGGTAAAAATTAAATTTTTACATGTCACAACCTGTACCACCATCATCGCCACCACCGCCATCACTCTACTCGGATTTCATATATTTTCTCAGGTTAGAAATTAATTAAAATTTTTTTTTTTTTTTTGTATTACTAAAATAAAGTTTTTAAAATCGTTTGGCTTAATATTTGACTTCATCATCTCATCAAGAGAGCTTATAATTCAGGGTCAGTACACGCGCACGCACGCACACACTTACGTACGTAAAAGAAGGTCAACGTCGTCATTTATTGTTGCAATGTTTCAATGTAACATTTTCTATTTCGAAAACCGCGTGAAAAATTAAAAAAAAAAAAATCAATTCGAAACGAAAACAAATATAAATAATAATAATATTCATACGAACGTGACGTCATTAATTATAAAAATAAAAATAAAAAATTTTTTTGTTTTTTCCTTATCGTCGATTGAAATAAAACGCGATTAAGAAATATATATATTGTATGTGTGTGTGTGTGTGTGTGTGCGTACGGGTGCGAGAAAAACGGGAGAGGGGGAAGGAGGGACGGAGAGGAAGGGAGGGGGGAAATTTAATAACTCAAAAGGTTCGCTTATTGATTCACTATATATATATATATATATATATATATATATATATATATATATATATATATATATATAGAAAGAATAATGTCACACACTAAGGTGTAATCTGTAGAGGAAAAAGAAAAAAAAAAATATATTTTTTTGAAAAATGTCCCATAAAAATATTTACGACTTTTCCCGGCATTTGACAAACCTGTTTAACTAAACGATTTCCTATAAATTTTATAAGCTGCATCGATTTATTTGATATGAAAAAGACGTACAACGCCATTGGTTGTTTAAACATTTTACGCTTTAACTCTCTGATTGCTGACGAACATTTAAATTCTTTAAAAAAAAAAAAAAAAAAAAAAACGACAGCACGCCGCATCATATGTGAATCTTCCTATATATATTCTTTTCAACACACGCAAAAAAAAAAAATGTCGAACGTGTGTGTGTGTGTGCGCGCGCTCCAACGTTGATTTCACATTTTTTTTTTTTCGAAATCGTAAAAATTTAAAAAAACATTGGCAAAAGGAAAAATAACGACGATAATAATAATAATAATATCAATAAAATTTCGAATAAAAAAAAAAAATAACTAAATTTTTTTCTTGCTTTTTTTTTTTCTTTCTTACGTGTTTTATTATTATTATTAGTATTATTTTGCGATTTTTTTTTTCAAAAGATTTGTTTATTTATAATAATATTGATAATAATAATAATGATTTAAATTTTAAGGTAGCAAGAGAGACAAAGATAGAAAATTTGGTTTGTTTGCACTAAAACGTAATTAAAATAAATAAGGTGACGGAAGGTGTGCGAAGGGTTGCTGGTAGTGGTAGTAGTAGTTGTAGTGGCAGTAGTAGTTGTTGTAGTGGTAGTAGTAGTTGTAGTGGCAGTAGTAGTTGTTGTAGTGGTAGTAGTAGTTGTAGTGGTAGTAGTAGTTGTAGTGGTAGTAGTAGTTGTAGTGGTAGTAGTAGTTGTTGTAGTGGTAGTAGTAGTTGTAGTGGCAGTAGTAGTTGTAGTGGCAATAGTTGTTGTAGTGGTAGTAGTTGTTGTAGTGGCAGTAGTAGTTGTAGTGGTGGTGGTAGTGGTAGAAAAAATAACAAAACAAAAAAACACGTTTGATCGCACGCACGCACACAACAAAAAATTTCATTTTCCCTTTTAATTTTTTTAATTTTTTCTAGAAAATTCGACCCCCTCCTCCTCCTCCATTTTTTTTTTTGGCGCGAGTTGTTATAATTCAAAAACCCGTTTAAAAAATAATTTCAAAAAAAAAAAAAAAACAAAGAAAAAGTTTTTGAAATTAAAATTTTTAGAAAATAAAAGGAAAAGAATATAAATATATATATATATATATATTTTTCAATTTAATATAAATTATGAAATAAAAGGACGATTAGAAATATCCCGCAGTTTTATTTTTCCGACCGGAAAAGAACAAAAAAAAAAAAAAAAAGAAAAATTTATTTTTTACTTACTTATTATCATTATCATCATCATCATCATTAATATTATTATTAATTTTTTAAATATTTTATATCACGCCGCGTAATTGAAAAACATAGTAGTAATAAAAAACAAACGAAATTTTTTAAATTACAAAATAATAATAATAATTTTCCAGTTTTTCTCCAGACCGACGTTTTCAAGTTGTAATAATAATAATAATAATAATATGAATAACAACGTCGTTTTAAAAATGATGATGATGATGATGATGTCATTGTTTTCGACACTCTAGAAAATTTGTGTTATCCCTTTTTTTTTTTTTTTTTTTTGTAAACAGGAAGTAAAACGTCTCGACGATGAAAAACATATAAAAAAAAAAAAAAAAAACTGGAACGGTTTGAAATGATGACGTAAAGAAAAAAAATACGAAACGATGACGTCACGTATCGATAATAATAATACTAACGTTTCCGATGATTCGGAGTAAATAATTAACGGTTATCATCGAAAAATATAATAATTAATTATTCGCGGTAATAAAATTTAAAAAAAAAAAAATTTTTTTTTTAATGACGTCAATCGTTTCGTCGTACGTCACGGATTATTATTATTATTATCATCATCATTATTATTATTATTATTACATTCGTATCAGGGTAATAGAAAATTTGCTTATATATACGCCATTAACAATACACGCGTAATAAATCAACGTAAAATTTTTTTTTTTTTTGTAAATTCGTTCACGGAACTTGTTTTTTATTAAAATAATAATAATAATAACGAAAGGAAATAAAAAAGAAGGGAGGGGGAGTAGGGATAAAAGGGCGGGGGGATTGGTGAAAACTCGAAAAATAATTTTCTTTTTCTCTCCCCATTTTTCCTAAAAACTTTTATTATTTTTTTTAAAACCACTTTTCGCACCTTTTGTAATAAAAAAAAAAACTTTCGGATTGATTTTTTTTTTTTTAAAAAATCGGCGGTTAGTTGGTGTCGGTGTTTTCCGACACCGCCGCCTCCGACGACGACGTCATCATTATCCGGAAAATTCAAGTTGTAAATTATAATTTTTTTTTTATTATTTAGTGGTCTCTTGGAAAATGAAAAGAAAAACCGGTCATATCAAATATCGTTAATAATTTTTTCTTTTTTTTTTTTCTTTTTTTTCTTCCTCTTCCTCCTGGAACGATTCCCGATTTTTTTTTCCCTCGTAATAATAATAATAATAATAACAATAATAAGCTTTGTAAAAAAAAAAAAAAATTTAATGAATTTACTTATTTTTTTTTTTTTTTTTTTACAACTAAAATGATTTATTAGTTATTAAATTTAAAAATAATAATAATAATAATTCGGACGCCATACTTGTTTTTTTTTTTTTTACTGTCGCGAATTCATCATCATCATCATCATCATCATTTTTTCCCATTTTTTCTTCTCTCTCTTTTTTTTTTTAACGACGAATACATATTTTAAAAAAATAAAAAAATATTTTTACGTTATTAAATTAAATTTAAAAAAAAAAAAAAAAAAGAAAACTTGGCGCCATATTTATTGCATTTTTTTTTTTTTGTTTTACGTTTAAATTGTTTATGAAATATTGTTTGGTACCATGGGAAAATTTAATTATTATTATTATCATTATTATTATTATCATCATCGGGGGTTTTTTATGCATAAGTGTTTATTAAAAAAAAAAAAAAAAAAAAAAAAGTTTTCCGAAATGCAGTCATTAGTTTTTCCAGTTAAACGGGGAAAAATACCAAAATTTTTTTTCGTTTGTTTTCCTTTTTTTTTTTTATTAAAAAAAATAATTTTTTTTTCTTTTCTTTATCTCTCTTTCTCTTTCTCTCTCTCTCTCTCTCTCACTCGAGAATGGCGCCAACGTGACAAAAAAAAAGTTTTTTTTTTTTTTTGTCCTGTTGTTGTTTTGAAATTTTTCCTCCTTTTTTTTTTTTTTTTTAGGTATGTGGGTAATCGATCTTTTCTTTCTTGATTCATTACGTTTTCTTTTCTTTTCTTTTCTTTGGACACGTCAAATTTTTTTACACGAAAATATTTTTTTATAAAAAAAAAAAAAAAAACGTGGCATTAATAAAAAATATTATTAATTTATACTTTGTTCGTTTTTTTTTTTTTTTTTTTTGGCTTTGTTGAATTTTTTTGTGACTTTTCTGTATAATTTTCTAGAATTTCACATGGTTTTCAAACGACGAAACGATCGATCGATCGATCGATCTATCGATACCAGTTCGATTATTTTGTCGTGTCAGTAAATAAAAAAAAATTTTCTTTTAGTTTTTCTCTCTGTCTTGGTTTTTAATATTAAAAATTATTTAGCCGTTATCACAAATCATAAAAATTTTCCGACCATTCGAATAAATTTAAAATAATCAATAAATCAATTTTAAATTTATTCAATGATAATAATAATAATAATAATAATAACGGGAATGCATATGTTTAGGAATTTACGTAACGAATACGCGTAAGAATGTGCGTGTGCGCGTGAGCGCGCGAATACATTTCCTGTAATGATAAAATAGAAATTATTTTTTTTTTTAATATCGGAAAATTTTCCGTGGAAGATTCATTCATTCATTCATTCATTCGAATGATCGCTGGTGCCACGATTGATTGATAAAAATAATAAAATTTGTTTATGTTGTGTTTTGCGGTGTTTGTTTTGCTGCTCTGTTGGATTTTATAAAATTCGCGTACGAATCGAAATTTCGAAAATTTTTTTTTTTTGTGGGGGTGGGAGGGAGGTAGGAAGGGAGAGTGGGGGAACGTTATAAATAAATAAAAAAATAAGTATTCGATGAGTAAATTTTAAAGGATTTCGGAGATACATGGATCCGTGCCTAATTACAAACATAAAAAAAAGCTACAAAATAAATTTTTCTTATTATTATTATTTTTTCCTTATAGTTTGCCGTGTCCCAATTTATATTCACGTACCAAAAAAAAAAAAAGAAAAAAAAATTTCGGAGGCCATTTTTTTTTTTTTCCATCATATACAAAATTTCACGAACATGCCAAGTTTTTTATGTTTTTTTTTTTTTTTTTTGTGTTATTTTATAAAAAAATTTATTGTTTTTACCTGTCTTATTATTATTATTTACTTATTTATTTATTTAAATGATTGTTTTTAATAAAAAAAAAAAAGAATTTAAATTTAATTTGATTTAAATAATTATTGTATAACTGCCAGAATCTTTCGAATTGAATTTGTCATTATTATTATTATCGAAGATGAACGCTCGCGTTCGTTTGTTCGTTTGTTAAATGACATCTCTCTCTCTCTCTCTCTCTCTTTCTCACCCAAAAGCAATATTGGTCGCTTTAAATTTTTTTTTTTTTTTATAAGATTATATAAAAAATTTACTTTCGCGTTAATTTTCCTCTTTCTCCCTTCCTCCCCTCTCCCTCCCCTCTCCCTTCCCCCAACAGAAAAAAAAAGTTTAAGCGTCGTAACGTAATTTTAAATATTTTGAATTTACTTATTATTATTATTATTATTATTATTATTATTATTATTATTATTATTATTATTATTATTATTATTATTATTATTATTATTATTATTATTATTATTATTTAATTAATATAATTGACGGGACAGGAAGGAAAGATGAAATAAGAAAGGGTGGGGGGGTAAAAAAAAAAAAGTTTTTTTTTTTAAAAAGGAAAAAGGCTAATGAAAAGTTTTCTCCCCCCCTCCTATACAAGTCATCGTCTTTTGAAGGAAAATAAGGCGGTTAAATTTTTATTTAATTTGAATGGCGCATGAAAAGTTTTTCATTATCATTATCATCATCATCATCATTATTATTATTATTATTATTATTATTATTATCATCATCATTATTATTATTATTTAAAACGAATGCAACAACGACAAGGACAACAAACGATTTGATTTTCCTGGAAAAAATCAAAATTCGACTTTTTTCTCATCTGAAATTTTTTTTTTCAATAATCACGTAAAAATTTATTCCACGTCGTTAATGCTTTTCTTCCTTTTTGTGTATCTTTTTGTCTCTCTCTCTCTCTCACTCTTTCTTCTTATCATTCTCTTTCTCTCTCTGTATTCCTCTCTTTGTATTTCTCTTTATGTTTCTCTTTATATATTTTTTTTCTTTCTCTCTGTCTGGTTCTCTATATCTCTCTCTTTCTTTCTCCATCAATCTCTCTGTCTGTCTCTCTCTCTCTCTCTCTCTCTCTCTCTCTTTCTTCGAGTCTCTTCCTCATTCTTTCTTTGACATAACCCCGTTTTTCTCTGTACCCATACGACGACCTTTAACGACGAATTTTTTTTTTTTTTCCTTCCTAATTTAAAAATTATTCTTTAAGGATTCGCGTAAAATCGGTAAGTTTCCCTCTTCCCCCTCCCCCCACCTCCTCCTTCATTCGTAATCTTTTTCATTTTCCGTATAAAACTAAATTTGGTATTTTTCAGGTGCGAAGGTCAAAACTTTTGAATTTAAACGTAAAATCAAATCGAGACTAATTTAAGGAAAACTGACAGTTGAAAAATTTATAAAAAAAGCCACTCTTCCCATAAGCTAATAATAATAAAAACATTTAATATATAATTCAATTTTTAATCAATTTTTATTTTTAGGTCTGAAATTCTTTTTTCTTTCTTCCTTTTTTTTTTTTTTCTTTTATATTGATTAGTAGCCAAGGTCAATTTTTCTATTCAAGATGCCTCCCCAAAAAACTAATTAATTTATTATTATTATTATTATTATTTTCTTCTCCGCCATTTTATTATTATTATTATTATTATTATTATTTTTAATTGAGAAATAAAAACGAATTTTTTTTGATTGATTCCTTGTTCGCGTTAAAAAAAAAAAATTAAGATGGGAAATTTTAATTATTATTATTATCATTATCATTATCATTATCATTATTATTTATGTTTTTTGCGGCGGGAAATGAATTTAATGAAAGAGTTTAAAAGACAGAAAATTTTGCTACCGTTGACGATTTTTTTCTTTTTTTTTTGAATAAATTTCGGTGTCGTTCGGATTTTAAAGACGTTGAAATTGATTTCGGGGATCCGTTGATAGTGATAATGATAATGATGATTATTTAATAAGTATAAAATTACAGGCAATTTGAAAACAACTCGCGGGGGTTCCCTTTTTTTTTTTTTATTCATGTTTAACAATGTTAAAATTTTTTAATTACTTAACTCTTAGTAAACTTTAACTCAAAAACTTTGTAACCCTGCGTTAGTGTAAACTTCCTGTACAACAATTCTTATTATTATTATTATTATTTTTTGTTTGTTTGTGTTTGTTTTTGTTTGTTTTGTTTGTTTTATTATTTTTAAAAAATTTTAAAACTTGTTACTGATATGTTTCGTACGTTTTGGTGTACGTAATTTAATAATAATAATGATATTATTTATATTTTGAAAGAAATGAAAAAAAAAAAAAAAACGCAGACGTTTTAAACGCGTTCATTTCGTCTCTCTCTCTTTCTCTCTTCCTCTCTCTCTCTCACACACACAACACACGAATTGAATAATATTTTAAATTTAGAATGGCAGATATTAATTTAAATGAAATTGGTTTTTTTTTTTTTCTTTTTGTTGTTCAGGCATTATTATTATTATTATTAGAATTTGATGGTCGGTTTACTGTAGTGAAAAGCAAAGACGCATAACAACACTGAAGTGTATAGCAGAGCGATTAACTTAGTTCGCCTCATTAAGGTCAATTCTTGTGATAAACCTTTTAATTTTTTTTTACTTACTTACTTTTTTTTTTGTTTGAAGTTTTTCGAGTCGTATCATTTTAGTTATTATTATTATCATTATTATTATTATCATCATTATTATTATTTTATTGATTTGTTTCATGGATGAATCGATCGTTTACGACGAGACGTATTCAAAACATACCATTTTGTTTTTGTGTACGGGGGGAAAAAAAATAAAAAATAAAAATAGGAAGGAATGAAAGTTTTTATATTTAAATTATTATTATTATTATTATTTTAATAAGAACGATAAGTAAATAAAAATGGTGAAGGGGAGGGAGAGAAGAAAGGGAAGGAGGAGGAGGGGTGATGTTGTCGTACCGGAAGTGTTTAGCTTATTAAAGAAAGCGGTGAAAAACAGGAAAAATACGTGAAAATTTAAATTTTCGTTTTTTTTGTTACCAAAAAATTAAAAATCTTCGGATTGATAAGAATTTTGATAACGCGAATTAACGGTCGCCATTTGTAAGGAAAAGAAAATGATAATAATAATAATAATAATAATAATAATCGGATTGATTAATAATATATATATTTAACAAGGGGGATTGATTGGATTTTCCAAATAAGATTTTTTTTTTTTTTTTTCAATTTCAGTTTTACCAACTTTTTAAAATTAGTACGGGGGGGAGAGAAAACTTTCTCTCTTTTCCACGTGTTGCGTGTGTGAGTGTACGCGTGCGTGCGCGTGTGTGGAGGAGTGCGTAGCAATATGCGTAATTTTATTTTGATAATTTTTTATTTTGAATTATTATAATTATTTTCTCTTGTTCCGAATCCCGCACTTGATTCGTTCTCCGAAATTTTTTTTTTTTTTTTGATCGTGGAGAAAGAAAAAAAACTTTTTCTGTCGTGGAATAAGAATTTCGTATTTTCCTTCTCTCTCTCTCTCTCTCTCTCTCTCTCTCTCTCTCTCTCTCTCTCTCTCTCTCTCTCTCTCTCTCTCTCTCTCTCTCTCTCTCTCTCCCCCCTTCCTTCTTTTCAACCCTTAACGGGAAAGAAAAAAAAAAAAAAAAAACTTTTTCGGTGATTGTCGTTCGTATGTGAAGTTTTCCGTTTTGTCAATATTTTTCTTTATTATTATTTTTTTTTGAATTTTTAAGAGATTCACACACACACGCACACAACAAAGGTGACAAACAAACAAACAAACAAACAGACAACAAAAAAAAAATAAAAAGAATTTAAAATTAAGTTTAACCCTCTACCCGATTTTCTGTCACGAGGTTTTCAATTCCACGTCATTCAAATTTGTCTTTCTGCCCTTTCTTTCTTTTTTTTTTTTTCCTTTTTTTTTTCTTTCTTTCCTTTCATTTTCCGTCAGCGTCAAAGGAAGGAAGGGAAAAAAAAGGAAAAGAAAAACCAAAACTTGATTTTTATTAAAAAAAAAAAAAACAACAACAAGTCATTTTTTCAAAACTTTTTTCTTTTTTCTTTTTAACCAAACAATCGAATAACAAACGGTTTTATTTATTTATTTATTTTTTATTTTCCGTTAAATTAAATTTTCATAAATTAATTTTTTTTTTTTTTTTGAAATTCCAGATCGAATAATAATAATAATAATGATAATAATAATAATAATGTCGGTAATGAAACAGATCGGGTTTGTTTTACAAAAAGTTTAAAAAAAAAAAAGAAAAACGTGAACATCTTTTTTTTCTCTCTCTCTTTCTCTCTTTCTCTCTTTCTCTTTCTCTCTTTCTCTCTTTTTCTCTCTCTTTTTTTCTCTCTTTCTCTTTTCCTCTTTCTTTTTTTTAGTCAACTCTCAAGATGAATTGAATTTTTGTTTAAGAAAGTTGGTGTTTACATGACTTGAGGCTGTTTAAAAAAGAAAAAAAAAAGGAAACTAAGGGGAGGGGAAGGGAGGGTAAGAAGTAGGAAGAAGGTCGGGGAATAAAAAAAAAAAAGGAAAAAAGAAAGCGGGTCGAAGTGTAAAATTAAAAGTGTCAAAAGCAGGCAGTTACCTAACAAACGTGCTCGCTGGCAAAGAAACCAACGGTAAAGGTAGGGCAAGGAAAAGAAAAAAAAAAAAAAGGAAAAAGGGGAAGAAAAAAAAATAGAGGAGGGTTGTGGAGAGGGGATAAGATGAGGGAGGTTAAAAAAAAAGAAGAAATGAGAAAAATAAGAAGTTGTCGGAAGGAACAAAAAAAAAAAAAAAAGAAATGGTAAAAGAGTGTGAAGCGAAGGGGAAACTAAGGATCCGGGGGGAGGCTGTGTCGGGAAAAACTTATGAGGAGAGGGAGGGTAGAAAAGAGGGGGGGTAAGGGAAGGGGAAAGAGAAAAAACTCAAAGAAAGAAAAGAAAAAAAATTTGAATTTAACAAAAGAAAAAGAAAATCGCCTTCTTATTAGTTTAAATCCTTTCAACTTTTGCGAGGGGGGTCGGTCCCTCTCTCTTTCTCTCTCTCTCACACACAATTTTCGACCAGTTGTTGGTAATGTGGGAATTATCACGTTTTCACCTTTTTTTTTTTTTTCTTATTTGTTCAAGATTTGAAAAAGTTATTTTAACGTCATTACCCACCCATACCTTCTAATAAGATCAAAAAAAAAAAAAATATGGCGCGAAAAAAAACTTTTTTTTTTTTTCAAAACCTTTTATTTTGAATTTATTATTATTATTATTATTTTTAAATAACATAAGTCGTATTTTTTTTAAAGGGGGGGGAGGTAGGGAAGAGGAGGAGCTTACGTAGTTCTTTTTTTTTTCTTCTGCTTTTTTTTCTTTTCCTCTAGTGTGTTTTTTCGATGTCGAAAGTTTTCGCGCGGTTTTAGGTTTCGCGGGTAAATTCAAAACGATCGTCTTTTGCTTATTACGTCATAACTTCCCATACATACCTCCCATTTAAAAAAAATCATACGTCCGGCATTTTGTCAAAAGTTTTTTTTTTTTTTTTTGTAATTCATCCAGGTCAAAAAAAATTTTTTTTTTTTTATTAATATTTGTCACACGCCATAATTTAATATTATTATCATTATTATTAAATAAAAAATAAATTAAATAAAAAGTGACAGATAATAATATTAATAATAAATTAGTTATTAATATTTAATATTATTTTTGCTACAATGTTATTAATAATAATAATAATAATTTTATGTAATGTGTGACGTTTGACCTTATTAATAATAAAATAAGTAAATTAGTTTTTTAGTTTTTTTTTTTTTTAATAAATAATAAATTAGTCGATAATTTATTAAAGTGTTATTTTGAAACGTGTTGAAAACATTTTTAATTTATTATTATTATTATTATTATTATTTTTTTTTCGTGTAAACCACACAAACCATCTTTCTGGGTGATATATGTTCGAAATTCAAAAAAAAAAAAAAAAAAATTTTTTTATTATAAAAAATGAAGGAGGAGAAGGAGAAGAAATTCTATTTTCACGATTTTTTATTCAAGTCTTACACACACACCCGAATACAAAAAAAGATTAAAAACATATGGAACAATCCAAGAAAAAGAAAAAGAAGAAAAAGAGGAAGAAGAAGATGAAACAATAATTTTAACGTGGTTCTTTGCAACCGGAAACGATGCGAAAATGTTAAAAAAGCAGAAGATTTTTTTTGTTATTGTTGTCGTAAAAGGATCCGCGTTTTTAGAAAAATAATAAACACGTGATCGAAAGTGAAATTTTACCGCCATTTTATTTATTATTATTATTATTTTAAAAATTAAATGGCCGTCGTTTTTTAAAAGGAAAAAAAAAGTCATAAATCAAAATCCATGGAGATGACAAGAAGAAGAAGAAGAGACCAACAAGATACCTGAAAGATGTGATTTTTTTTTTCCCCCCCGAAATGGGGATAAGGAAAAGGGAGATTGGGAGAGGGGGAAAACATGAAAATACCCTCGAGATATGAGAGCTTTTCCGGCGCCATTTTCCATTTCTTTGTCTTTCAAACTTTTATTATTATTATTATTATTATTTTTTTTTTTTTTGTTACTTTGAAATTGTTTCGAATGTAACGACGACAACGACGTAAAAATTTTTATTAATGGATTTCTAACTTTTTTATTATTTTTTTGCATCAAAAACAAAAACGGTTGAAAGGTTTAAAAACTATTTATTATAATAATAATAATAGTAATAATAATAATAATAATAATGATAATGATAATAATAATAAGTTTATGATTGATAGATTAATGAAATAATTATAATAAATGTGTTAGGAAAAGTGACAAAAGGTTCGGATGAATTTTTAGTTTTTTTGTTTTTGTTCGGGGAGGAGGGGGTGAGTGGAGGAAGGAGGAATGGAAGGAAGGAAAATCGGGGAAAGAGGAAGGAGGGAAATGTTGGTGCAAAAGAAAAAGAAGAAAAATCGAATCTCTATTAGTATTATTATTTTAAATTTTATAAAAGAGTAAGATGTTAAAAAATATGAAAAAGGGAAGTGGAAAAAGAATAATAATAAAAAAAAGTGGAAGAAGAAAAGTAATAATAATAATAATAAGGTTGATTAAATGAGAAAAACCTAAAAATTTCAGGTAACAAAAAAAAAAAAAAGATAGGTGAGAATAATGACCTGTCAGAGACATTCACGTTCGTAGGAAAAGATTTTTTTTTTTTTTTTTTTCATTTCGTGTTTTTCCTCCTTTTTTTTCATTCTTTCTCTTTTCCTCTTTTAACTTTTTCTTCTGCTTTTTTTTCTTCTGCTTTTTTTCTTTTTCTTTTTACTTTAATCCTTATCTAAAAGTCAGTTTAAAAAAAAAAAAAAATTAGAAAATAAATAGAGATTTATTACGATTTTCCTAGCATTTATACTGACAATCATTCGGTTT
>NW_002987000.1:29283-30297 GCF_000006295.1 Pediculus humanus corporis
AAATAAATTTAAAAAAATTGTTTTTTTTTTAACGTTTTTCCCCGCGTGACACAAAAAGTCAGAATAATAATATTTTCAAATGGTTATATTAAATCCGAAGTCATTCATTCATTCATTCGATCAATCAGTGAATGAATGAGTGAATGAATGAATGAGTGATTGAGTGAGTGACTGAGGGAAACAAATAAAAGTTTTTCCTTTTTTTTTAAAAAATGAAAAGTTCTTCAAGTTCTTTATTGCTTGCATGATTTTTCTTCTTTTCATTTCTTTCCATGACTTTCCCCTTCCCCCCATCTTTTTCCTTTTTCCCCCTCCCCCTCCCTCCCTTCCTTTTTCTATTTGCGGAAAGCATTCCGTTGTTATCTTGAACCCTCACCTTAAGGGACCTTTTTTTTTTTTCATCCCACGGCAATCAAGATCATCTGTTCTTCACCATTTTCTTCTGTCCACTCGTATTTCCTTCATTCGTCTTCTTCTTCTTATCTTTTCGTAAAATTGTTTTTCTTTCCCCCCCCCTTTTCTCCCCCTTTCTGACTTATCCTTTATAATAATCCTTCGGATAATTTTGATCCTTTTTTATTATTATTATTATTACAGACAAAGATAAGATTTTTTTCTTAAACCTTCACGATAATGATGATTTAAATGTGTAGGTTTCGTTCAAATAACGATTTTAAAAAATTATTATTATTATCGTCGGCCATATTGGAATTGAATAATTTACGAGTTTTTTTTTTAAACGCCATTATATTTTTTCTACCCTTTTAACTATTAAAAAAAAAATATTAATGATGATGATAATAATAAATAAATAAATGAAAACTAAAAATTTTGAACTGTTTTTTTTTTTATTACGGAACATTAATTTTGAAAGCAATACGTAATCAAAAAGCGAAAAGGTCGTAAGGTCAAGAAAGGGTGTGAGAACTTGATAGTTTGGTTATATTTTTTTCCCTATCGACGACGACGACGACGACGTGTTTGAATTCATCGACAAGAACAAAAAACGACGAC
>NW_002987000.1:30588-45373 GCF_000006295.1 Pediculus humanus corporis
AGACGCGCAATAAGTACGCCATTTTTTTTTATTACTCTATGATTTCTCGTTAATAAATAGTAATAATAATAATAATGACGAAGAAAAGAAAAAACGTGGCACAACAAAAACCACGTTGTTACTCTTTTTAAAAAACGGGGATGATAAATGAATTAGTTCCTTAGGGATGATGGCGCCACTCGAGCCGCTAAAAAGGAACGAAAAAAATAATAATAATAATAATTTAAAACAGTTTAGGGGGAAACCTTTTTCCCTTTTTTTTCTTCTTCGTGTAGTTTTAAAAAAACTCCGTTAGATGTCGTTGGTTTGTTTGTTTACGTATCACAACGTGTTTATTTGTTTTTGTTTTTCTGCTGTTGCTCTCGTCGTCATACTTATTATTATTATTATCGTTTTTTCTTCAAAGCATTATCATTGATATAATTATCATTATTTTCCATACGTTTTCGTTTAAAATCCTCCCGCCATTTTGTATTTTTTTTTCTTGGATTTAAAGCAGTATACACAAACGTCATGTAAGAAAAATTTTCAAATAAAATTTAAAAAAATTGAGGTCTCTCTCTCTCTCTCTCTTTCTCTCCGTAATGATTTACGATTTAATTTATTTATTTAAAAAAATTTTATAACCGACCTCGAAACACACTTGATGGCCAAAAAATATAATTTTTAAAAAAATGTATTTATTATTACATCGAATACATTCCTAATAAATCATCATTCGTTATTATCATCATCATCTTCATAAACTCGTCGTTTAAGGTATTTATATACACGAACGGGAGAGGGAAGGGTGGGAGGAGGAGGGCGGTTCGGATATATCGGGGGAAAAAAAATTTTTTTTATATCCCCACCATAAATAAATGTATAATTGATAAAAAAAATAAAAAAATGGGATTATACACTCGGATAAATTTCATAGCAAAACCATTAATACAAAATAATAATAATAATAACAACGTTTAGCTTACGAATGTGGGAGAGAGAGTGAGAGGCACCTGACGTTCAATCTCAATCTTTCTCACGTTCGGATAACACTTTTAACCGATTATAAACATTGTTTATCCATTAACAAAAAAAAAAAAATTCTAGGGCCTTATTTACTTACTTCCTCCTCTCTTCCCTACCCTCTCCCTTCCACTCCCCCTTCTCCCATCCCACTCCCACCTCGTTTTATTTTTTTTCATCATCATTATTATTATTATATAATAAGTCATCTATATCCGTAATGAACGAAAACTTAAAAGAATGTAATTAGAACGACGACGACGACAACAACAACAACAACCGAATAAAAACGTTTGTGACCTTTTTTTTTTTTTAACAACGGAAACCATTTTGTTTAACGATCGACATTCGACCATTTTGTTAAAAAAAAAAAAAAAAATTGTTTTTTTTTTTTTTTTTAGATAAATAGTCCCAACCGAAAAAAAAAAAAAAAACAATAACGAAAGTAATGTTTAAGTTAAAAAAAATATGCAACAAGTCTAATAACTCTTTCCTTTTATTATTATTATTATTATTATTATTATTATTATTAATCGGGTTGAAATAAAAAAAGTTTGTTTGTTTGTTTTTTATTTTAAAAAAATTAAAAAAAAATTCCAATTCAATTTTTTTTTTTTTTGTTTGTTAAAAAGAAATTACAAAAAAAAAAAAAAAAAAAACTATTTCCGGTTTGGTTTATTTTTTTTTTTTGGTCGTTTGATGTGAAACACCTAAATTTCTTTTTTTTTTTTGAACGGGAGTCGACGGGGAGAGGAGGGAAAGGGATTGATTCATTTTTGGTTAAAATTCTTCTTCGTTCGTTCGTTACTCGACGAGTTTTTTTTTTTTCAAAATGGCGGATTTTTTTTTTTTTTACGAAGATGACGCCCTTTTCTTTCTTTTAAAAAAAAAATTATATATATTAACGGTTTTGTTTATTTATTTATTTTTTTTTTTTTCAAAGGTTTATTTTTCCTTTGTGGTTGGCCCCCTTTACAACAGCAGGTGTTTTGCGTATTTTTTCCTTTTTTTTTTTTTTTTTTTCTAGAAGTTTCTTAGAATTTAAAATGTTTCGAATAAATAAATAATTTTTTTTATTTAAAAAATTTTTTTTTTTTTTTTTTTACCAACCGGTCATGAGGTACGCACACGTAGGCACGTAAGCACGCACGTACGCACACACACGCACACACGAGTGAAAGAAGAATCGTTTTTTTTTTTTTTTTTTTGGATAAATTAAAATTCTTGTCAGTGAAATGACAGGTCGAAAGTTTAGATAAATGGAGGTAGAAAGAGAAGGAATAAAAATCCCGGTCACGGTCAGACACGTTTTTTTTTTATCATTTGAAAAATCGTTTAAAAGAGAACCTTTTCCCGCCGTTTTCCAAAAATAAATAAATAAAAAAAGGAAAAGAAAAGTCTGAGAAGGTTTACGAAAAAAGTTATATATATAGATTTTAAGGCATTTTTCCTCATTGGAGAGAGCACAGCGAGTAAAAATTGAATTTTCGTGTTTTTTACTTTTTTTTTCTCGAGATTGAGGGATTCCGGATTCGGGAATAAGAAAAGATATTTTTCCTTTTCCTCCCCTTTCTCCCCCCCCCCCACTTCCTTCCTATCCTCCCTATTCGGGAGAAAAAGAAAAGAAAAACGTTTGGTTTATTTATTTAATTATTATTATTATACATACCTGCGTAAGGGTAATAATTAACGGTTTATTTAACTTTTTCTATTTTTTTACTCTCGATTAGTATCGTAAACGAAACATAAAATCTAGTGCCACGTTATGTGTGTGTGTGGCACATGGAGACACCCTTTATTTTATTTTAAATCGGTCAGTTAAATGTTATTTTGTCCGTCGATAATTTTGTTACGCTTTACATATATACGAGTTAACACCCTCGCGTTATGAAAAAAAAAAAAAATTTTTTTCTTCTGCTTTTGATTATTTTTTTTTTTTTTTTTTTTTGTAAGAAGGGATCGAAAGAACGGGGATAAACTTATTTATTTATTTTTTTTTTTAATGCGTGACGCATTACATTTGGATTGATTGATTGATTGATTAATTAAATGAATGGAAATGAGAAAAGAAAAAAGGAAAAAAAAAATTTTTTTCTATTTGACATTCATTTTACACGATGCAGACATTACCTGATCGATTTAAGTGCATCATCATCATCATCATCATCATCATCATTATTATGATCGTAGAATGAATGTAAAAGTTTATATGTTTATTAACTAACGTCGAGAGAAACATGTTCTAGAACTTTTTTTTTTTTTAAAAAGTTTACATTTTACAAAACTTTTTTTGTTGTTGTTGTTATCCCTTCGCCGCCGCCGCCGCTGCAGCCGCTGCAGCAGCCGATAATATACAAAAATACATTCGAATAAATAAAAACTCGCAAACGGAAATAAATAATAATAATAATAATAATGAAAGAATCGTTTTGTGTGAAAAAATACACGCGCACGCACGCACACACGCACTAAATTGCGTTCTTTGATCTGTGTTTTTGCGTGTTTTTAAATCGAATCAACCGTGAATTTGATGACTTTTTCTCAAAACAAAAACGAAAGAATTTATTAAATGGAGTCGAATAAATGGATAAAAAAAAATTAGTCAAAGGAATTTTCCATTGACGAGAGGTGTTAATAATGATGATAATAATACACAGTTATTTTTATTTATCGTTAATAACTCGCAAATAGAAATTTAAACTTAATAATAATTTAAGATTTTTTTTTTTTTTAATATTTTGTTTGCGTCGCCATTTTAACAAAAAAAAAATTTACGATTTGATTATTATTATTATTGTTATTATTATTGACAACATTGCGACAAAGTTTTTTTTTTTTTTGCCGCCATTTTGATTTGTATACAGCCGTTAAAGGGGTATCCGTTCGTTTAGGTGATAAGGAAACTAATCAATTGTCAATTAGAATTTTTTTTTTTTTTGCAAAACGAGTCAGACATTTTGAAAAAATGTTTTTTGTTTTCTGTGTGTGTAACGTCCCGTTCGTATGCCCTTTACAAAAAAAATTAAAAAAATCAGTCAGCAAAAAAACGTTTCGAACGGGTTACAAAAAAAAAATTGAAAAGTTTAATAAGGCATAAAGTGAAAATGAGTGAAAGGAAAATTGTTAATTTAACGAATGGTCATATATATATATATGTATGTATGCGAACGTATGAGACTAAAAAAAAAAAAAAAAAAAACGAACGTTTTGAACGTAATGAACGTTTTAACCGGACAGGTGATTTATGTAGTGAACGTTTGCAAAACTTATCACGCTTGTTTTTTTCACACCCTCCCCTTCCCACACTTCTCCTCCTTCTTCTCCCCTCCTCTCTCCCCGGAACGTTCCCGCAAAAAATTTATATTTAAAAAAAAAAAAAAAAAAAAAGAAGTTCGCACAAACAGCAATTTTAGCTTATCGTTATTCCACGCTACTTGGATTTAGAACGACGGATGATTTCGACCTTAGAATCCTTTTTTTTTTTTTTTTGATTTAATGGAATGACATCCGGTGGACAGGGCGATGATGGTTCCACTCATTGCGAAAAAATGAGAGAGAGAGAGAGAGAAAGAGAGAGAGTAAATGTTTTTAACACGCGTTTCAACGTATCGTCGATGATGAGTTGAAAATAAAAAAAAAAGCAGAAGACGAATTTTTTTTTTTTACCACCAAAGGATATGTACGAATAATTCTATAATTAGTTGCACACACTCTCTCTCTCTCTCTCTTTTTGCACACACTCTCTCTCTTTTTGCACTCTCCCTCTCTCTCTCTTTAATTCTCGTTTAACCAAAAAAAAAATTTTAAATTTGGCACAATGATCCGATTTTTATTAAAAAAAAAAAAATTTAATACTCTCAAATAGAAAAAAAAATTTTTTTTTTTTTTTCCTCAT
The DNA here is from genome assembly GCF_000006295.1 of Pediculus humanus corporis. Lineage (NCBI taxonomy): Eukaryota > Metazoa > Arthropoda > Insecta > Psocodea > Pediculidae > Pediculus > Pediculus humanus. Next base: position 35,489 of record NW_002987000.1, read on the forward strand.
CGGACAAACACCTGCTTGTCTGTTTGTTTGTTACGCATCCTTAATTTTTTTTCGGTTGTCAAACAATCGGTTTGTTTGTTTGTTTAAATATTTCGTATTTGCAAATTAAGATTTATATTCGGCAAAGAAAAAAAAACCCTTCGTAAGTTAATATAAATGACGATTTAAAATAAAAAAAAAAAACGTCTTAATTAATAAATAATTTATAATTAAATAAAAATAATAATAATAATGATAATAATAATAAACAATTCGTCGTCGTCGTCGTTCAATTAATTAATTATTTGTTTAAACAAAAAAAAAAAAATTATTTATATAAACAAATAAATTAAATTTTTTTTTCTCTCTTTCTCTTTTCAGGTAAGCTTGACTATATTCTTAATAAAATTTTTCGTACCTGTCAGGTACGGTACAAAGTTAATCGAATTTTTTTTACGAAAATGATAACAACCGAAGTCTTATCAATGCACATCATCATGAGGTAAATAAATAAATAAATAAATAAATAATTAATAATTTTTTAATACGAAATACCCGGGCGATGAAAAATTAATTAAAATCCTTTAATTATTAATAATATTAATAATAATAAAATTCCTAATAAAAATAATAATTTTTTTGTTTTTTTTTTTTTCCCTCGGGGCTTTCATCCAAATACATAATTCATTTTTTTTTTTTTTTTTTTTTTTTTTTTTTACTTTAAATAACGGAAAAAAAAGAAAAAAATTTATTTACGGAATTCGGAAATAGAAAATGAATTGTTTCTTTTCTTTTTTTTTAATTAGTTTTTTTTTTTTTTTTTTAAAAAACTTATTAACTGCAAAAATAAATAAATAAATTTTAAATAATTTGTTTAAACTTTTTTTTTTTTTTGTAATACACGCGTTAATATTTAACCGACATTTTTGTTTTTTTTTAAACAAACAATATTACATTACTAAAAATATTATTATTATTATTATTTTAAAGTTTAAAACGCACGCTTTTATTTATTTATTTTTATTTTTCGAAATTAATAATAATAATAATAATAATAATAATAATAATAAATAATTTTTATTTAAATTTTGATATTTTACAAATTTTATTTTACGCGGGGTTAAATGTCGAAGAGATATTAAAAAAAAGAAAATAAATCAAATTTTATTGTTATTATTATTATTATTATTATTATTAAATTTCGCGCGAGATGATGATGATGATGATGATGATGATGATGATTAGGTTATTTTTTAATCAGGTGGATCCACATTTTGACTTTAACCGCGAATTGAGTTTAAGGGGAAAATTTTTTTTTTTTTTACTTCTTATCAAATTACGATAACCTTTGACATTTGAAATTGTTTTTCGTTTTTTTATTACTTATTCGCCGCAAAAATGTTTTCCTTTTGTTTTGCTATCGTTTGGATGATGTTTAAAAAATTTTTATGTTTTCCGCCATTTTTTGTTTGTCGTTTGTATGCTCTTTAAAAAAAATTTTTAATTAAAAAGTAATCAATTTCTCACACGCAAACAAATGTAATTATTATTATTATTATTATTATTTCGAATTTTCGGCGCCATATTTACAAAAAAAAAAAATTTATTCGGGCGCCCGATAATAATAATAATAAAACTTTTTTTTTTTAAATTTGAGAATGCCTTGTTTGACAGAACGAAAACGTTACGTTCTAATTAACAAAAAGAATTTTTACTTTTTTTAAAATTAAATTAAATTAAATTAAAATAAATTAAACAAATTAAAATTTTTTTGTATAAACAACAGGACTACCAACATTAAAAAAAAAAAAAAATGAATCGATCGAATCGATTTCCGATAAATTCACGGAATAATAATAATAATTTTTTCTTCGGGAGCGCGAGCGAGCAAAAAAAAATTTTAAATTTAAATTAAATAACGCCACACCGACGTCAGTGATGCCAACATAATTGTTCGCCAATTGTTTATTTGGCAAATTAAATATTTTAAAATTAAATTAATTATTTTTGTGACCCGAACAGTGAGAGAGAAAGAGAAAGGGAGAGAAAAAACATGTTTCAATGAATTTAATATAAATAAATAATAACGGCGTTTAATTTTTTTTTTAAATAATAATAATAATAATAATAATAATAAAAGGTGTTTTCATTGGTTGATTAAATAAGTCACGTGTTTTTTTTTTTTTTTTTTTTTTTTAATATTACCTGGCAATAATAATAATAATAAAAAAAACGTTTGCTAACAAATTTTAAAATAAATTATGACGAAATCAAAACGGATAATATTTAAATAATAATAATAATAATAATAATAATAATAATAATAATAATACGTGATAAAAGTGAAAGTTTAAAAAATAAAATAAAATTGGCGCCAAAAAATCAAAATTTAAAATTTTTTTATTTTATTAAAAATTATTTAAAAAAAAAAAAAAATGAATTTTTTCTTAAATGGTAAAAAAAAAATTATAAATAAGTAAATAAATTTATTTTTAAATAGTTGGCAACACGAAAGAGAGAGTAGAATAAGGCAGACACCTTTTAAAAAAAAAAAGACATTAAAAAAAATTTTTTTTTTTTCTTTTTGATTTGATTCGATTGCAAAATTAAATTCGTTTCCGGTTTTGTTTTTTTTTTTTTTTTTATATACGTTCGTAAAAAAAATATTTATCGGTTATATTAGCGTAATAAAATTTTGACGTTAACATAAATTTTTTTTTTTTTTTTTGGTTGTATGCTTGCGTTTTACGCAGCGTAAAAAAAAAACAAACGAACGCGTAACGTTGTTATTATTATTATTATTATTTTGATGGGATTTAAAATAAAATTGAAGTTAATTAGATGATGTCGTACGTTGTATAATCGTCATTAGTAACGGCTCATTAAATTTCCGTTTTTTTTTTTTTTTTTTTTTTTTTTACCTACAACCGCCGCCACACGTTCGAATAATGTTTTTTTTTTTTTATTTGCCACTTCGTTTGTTTGTTTGTTTGTTTGTTTTATGCCAATTTATACATACGTGTAAATAATTTTTTTTTTTTTTGTAAATTCAATTTAACGTTCGTTCATTATTTGCCGCCATCGCCATTTAAAAGGTTCCAACACGGCAAACTTTACGTTTTTTATAACGACGTTTGTGACGTCATAAACTCTAGGTTTACCTTATGAGCATATTTGTTTTAACGGTTTTTTGCGAAAAATAATAATAATAATAATAGGAAAATATCTATTTGATTTTATTTTAAATCGGGTTTGTTCATATAAATAAAAACAAAAGGGCGAAAGTAAAATTAAAACGAAAAAGAAAAATTTTTTTTTTTTTTTTTTGAAGATTTGACAATAAAATAAATAAATAAATAAATAATAAAATTTTATTGCCGGTTGTAAAAAAAAGAAAAAGAAAAATTTATTTTTATATTATTTTAATTCATTTGTTGACCGATACGAGGCGCTCGATTTCATATTTTTTCCAACGTTAGAAAAATTTTAATAATTTCATCGCATTTGTTTCACGTAGTATTTTTTTTTAATAAAAAAAGAAATGAACTTCCGGTCACGTGATAAAAATCATCGTCATCGTCATCGTCACCGTTTTTAATAATTTTTTTTGTTGTCGTTGTCGTCGTAAAAGAACAAATTTCAATGGAAAAAATTAGAAGAAAAAAAAAAAACCCCCCGGAAATACCACATGGACCGGATATTAAAGATAATCCAGATTTAATGAATGACGTCATACCTTTAGTTTTTATTTTAGAATTTAATCCAGATTAAGCGTGAATTATATGAAAACACGGGAAAGAGAGGAAAATAACACGCAACACAACGCACAATACGTTACTTTTTTTTTCCTTTTTTTTTCTGGAGAATAATAATAATAATGATGATAATAATGATGATGAAAAAATTCCCGGATTATTATTCGGTTATTTAATAAGGAAGAAGAGAAAAAAAAATCCGACTTTAGTAAAAATTTAATTAAAAAACAAAAAAAAAAAAGGAGGAAAAGGAGAAGAAGAATAAATATTTATAATATGTTTCAAAGGAAAAAAAAGAAAAATTAAATTTACCTCACCTACTCTCTCTTTTTCTTTCTCTCGTTCGTTCTACCAACCTTTCAAAACTATATAAAATATTATTAGCTTCCGGTGTTTTTTTTTTTTTTTACAAGATGGCAATAAAAGAATTAATAACGGCTAATGATAACAAAAGATAAGAAAAAAAAAGGAAAGAAAAAAAGGAAAAAAGGAAAGAAAACACTTAGAAACAAATTATTACATTTTAATCACATTCGAGTACCAACAACCGATTCTCCTCCTCAATTTTTATACGATTCCTTTTTTTTTTTTTTAATTTTCTTTTTTTCCTTTGTGTAAAAGGAAAAAAAGGAAAAAAAACATTTTTTTTTTCGTTTTTTTTTCGCTTTTTTTTTATCATCTCGGGTAAAACTTTTTTGATCCTCATATTAATTCTTGTTTATTTTAACGGTTTTTTCCTTTTTCTTTTTCTTTCCTTTTCTTTCCTTTTTTTTCTTTCCTTTTAATTTCCATTATTTTATTTAATATCGAGTTCACCTTGAATGATTTTAGAATTAATTATTATTTTTCTTTTTTCTTAAAAAAAAAATAAGGAAAAGAATGAGGAAAGAAAATTTATCCGATTTTTTTTTTCCCGGGATGACGTCGGTAGGCTGAAAAAGAGAATAAATCGGGATAGGAGGGGGATAAGGAATAAGGGGGAGGGAGGGGGGCAATGAAAAATAAAAAAAATTTGAATCAAGAAATGATTAAAAAAAAAATCTTGTTGCTTCCACTTCTCTTTTTGTTTTTATTTTCCAGTCGCGTCGCAACGAAAGTAAAAAAAAAAAAAAACAAAAACAATAATAATAATAATAATAATAATAATAATAATGATGATGATGATAAAGGACGGATAGATATTGAACGATTGTTGCCGTCGAATTAAAGAAAAAAAGAAACAAAATAAAAAAAAAATTGCTGTGAGAAAAAGTTTTTCTTTTCTCATGACAACAAGAAAGTTTTCGTTGTAAAAAAAAAAAAAGAAGAAAAAGAAAAAGAAGAAGAACAAAAAAAAAAAAGAAAAAAGAGAAGAAAAGAAAAGAAAAAACAAAAAAATAAAAAAAAAACAAAAACAAAAGAGACTTTAATCCTTTCTCTCGAATGAAAATGAAAAGTTTTCTGTTTTTTTTTTAAATATTTTGTATTTTTATATAAAAAAAAAGAAAAAAAATTTAAAAAAATTAAAAGGGTAACTTTTAAATAACTTTAATAATAATAATAATAATAATGATAATGATAATAATAATGATAATAATAATAATAATAAAACGGTTCGGAAAAAAAGGAGAAAAAAAAAAAACTTTTGATTTGATGATTTGAAAAAAAAAAAAAATTTTTTTTAATTTAAATGAAAACAAAAAAAATGGAAATCGTTTTCTTCCCCCTCTTTCCCCCTGTCTCCCTCCTTTTATAACAATTTAATAATAATAATAATGATAATGATAAAAACAAATTATTTTAATATAATCTAATCTACTAATTCCACGTTCGTTATTATTATCATTATTAAATTTTTATACGCGACGATTGTGTTTGTCGAAGGGTTTTTCCAAAAACTTATTTTAGATTTTTATTCCCTAAGGAATAAATAAACCTGGATAGGTTTTCGATTCTTATTCCTGAACTGGATACTCCGGTGAGGACGACATCCATGGAGTAATCAAAATCAGGTCGAAGAAAATTGTTTTTGATTTTCCATCTTTATCTTGTTTCTTAATAATCCAGGTTTCATTTATTCCAGGTTTCTTCCTAAAGGATGGATATAATTCGGGAATGTGAGCCGTTACGAGTTACGCGATCCCCTTTTATTATTATTATTATTTTCACTCATAACCACAACAATTTTTGTGTTTTTCAACATTTATTCCAGGTTTCATCCCTAAGGAATAAATGCGTGAATATGAGTGATCCCTGCATGCTTGATGAATGGGTTTCGCCTTGTTGTAACTTATGACGTCATAAAAATTCTTTTATGTCTCACCGAGACGGCCATCTTATTCGATGGGGAACGAGTTTGTATCTCCTAAACAGGGTTCCAGTGACTTACATCCATGGAGTGTCCAAAATTAGAGCTTTATTTTTATTATTATTATTATTAAACAGTATTCGACAGGATGAGTAATAATAATAATAATAATAATTTGTTTCGGAAAAGAGTTTTTTTATACAATTAATAAAATTCAAAGTTCGTTTCACCGATTGTAAAAAAAAAAAAAAAAAAAAGTTTCTTTTTAAAACTCCCCGAAGCCTTGTTTTAAAATAAGAAATTTTCACTTGGATATTCATCAACCCGATGGAAAATTTTCTCTCTCTCTCTCACCGTCTTTTCTTTTTTTTTTTTTTTTTTTTTTTTTTGTTAAAAAGTTTTTATTTTATTTCACTCTCGCGTTTTCATATTTTTTTTTTCATTTCATTACATTAATATTTATTATTGTAAGTGACTCGAGTAATAAAAGGTCTTGTAATTTTTTTTTTTTTACTACCGCCAATAGAAAAATAATTAAAAATAATATAAAAATCAATATTAATCGATCGATATATCGTTCGAGTCGGATTCGTTTAGAATAAGGAGAAAAAATTTATCACGCGTGGCCTTTTTAAGAGAGAGAAAGAAAGAGAGAGGGAAAATTTTAATAAGTTTGGAAACGCGGATGGATAAAAATTTTGTTTACCTTTTTTCCTTTTTTTTTCCTTCTCATCTTCTTCTTTTTCCTTTTTTTTCCTTTGAAAAAATATTTTTCTTTCCCTCAATAATAGTAATAATAATAATAATAATAATAATTTTTTTAAGAAAAAAGGAAAAAAGGGAATTTTTTATCTATTGTCGTAATTTTTTATTTTTCGACCGAATCTCCGGTTTTGACCGATTTTTACATTTTCGACAGGAATGAATTTAAAGTTTCCGGTTTGGAAATATTTTCTTTTCGAACTAGAGGGGGGAGGGAGGAGAAAAGAAGGGGAGGAAACGGGAGGTGAGGGGGCGGGGAAACGAAAGGAAAATTTTTTTTTTACGTTTTATTATTATTATTATTATTTTTTAAATTAATTTCAAAGGTTATTCATTAAAAAAAAAAAATTATAATTAATTAATTTATTATTATTCTGGTGCCACGTTAAAAATTTCGATACGAAATATTGTTACTTCCCCCCCCCTTCTCTCCTTAAGGTTAATAATAAACCGACGTGAAAATAGAAACAAAAAAAAAAAAAGAAATTTTTTTGTTTCTTTTTCCTCGTCGTGTTTTTTTTTTTTTTTGTTTTGCGGTCAATAAACTGTCGTGGAAATAGAAACGGTAAAAAAAATTTTATTTAGAAAAAAAAAAAAAACTTTTCTTCCTTTTATTATTATTATTATTATTATCTTTTCGTAACCGAGAAAAAGAACAAAAAAAAAAGGAAAAAATCAGTTTATATTGAAAAAAAAAAAATTGTTATTTTTATGACGAAACCTTTTCCGGAAAAGGTTTTTTTTTCTTCCCAATATTATTATTATTATTATTCGTACGTTTCTTTTTTTGTCGTTTCTGCTGCTGCTGTTGTTAAAAAAACGGTTCGGGAGGACAGCCGAATTTTCGTTTCCTCTCTCTTAAATTTTAAACGATCGTTTTTTATTCTCGGACGGGTTTTTTTTTTTTTTTTTGTTTGTTGTTTTTTTCCCTTTCTTACTTCCGGTTTTGCCTTTCGTTCGCTATCGCACACGTATCCGGTTTTACATGTATTTTTTGTTATACATTCTTGGGTTTGATTTACCTCGTTTTTACGGTTTAATAATAACGACAAACCAAAGCGAACATTTCATTTCATTTTTCAAACACCGTTAAATTGTGCGCTTAATTTTATTGCTCAATTGATTGTTAAATCTCACGCTCGCAATTTTTTATTTAAAAAAAAAAAAAATTGTTTCGAACGACGTTTTCTCTCTCTCTCTCTCTCTCTTAAGAAAATAATTATTTATCTGGGGGGCGGGGGGATAGATAGGAGGGGAGACATGCGGCACGCAAAAATCTTTTTTCTTTTTTTTTTTAAATAAATAAAATTTCAAACGGTTAATTTAATTAAAACTACAGCAAATCGATATACATTTTATTATTATTATTATTATTGTTTTTTTGCTTCCGTACGTTCGTTCGTTCGGACGTAATGAAACTAATAATAATAATAATAATATTAATATTTTTTATTTTAATTAAAATTATTTTAAATCGTAATAGAAAAAAAAAAAAAAAACGTTTTTTTTTAAATAAAAAATATTATTATTATTATTATTATTATTATTATTATTATTATTATTATTATTATTATTATTATTATTATTACTATTATTATTATTATTTGAGTTTATTTAAAAAATTTTTTAAATCGTGGCAGCTGCAAAACTAAAAGAAAATAATTTTTTTTTCTTTCCGTTTCCTTTCTTTTCTTTACCTTTTAAACTCTCACGTTCGAAAGATTACAAATAATAATAATAATAATAATAATAATAATAACTATTATTATTATTATTATTTCGTCTCGGGAGCTTTACTCGGTTATACTCTTAGGAATTTTTTTTTGCAAGTTTGGGTTTAATGGAGGAAATTTAACTACGAATTTTCTTTTACGGTTGATGGATTAGAAATTAGTAGGAATGGGAAAATTTTTTTTTTATAGGAGAAGGAGGAGGAGGTCGGAGGTTCGAATCGCGAAATGTAGTTTCATTTTTTTTTTTATTATCGGAGGAGGAGGAGGGGAAGTTGGAGGTCGGAGGTTCGAATCGCAAAATGTGCTTTTATTTTTTTTGTATTATTGAAACGATAACGTTTTTACTACAACGATTTAGTTTTCGTCGAAGTAAAAATAATAATAATAATAATAATAATAATAATGACATCGAAGGGTGGCGAATGGAAAAAAGGAAAAATGTAGAAAATTAAAAAGAAAATGAAACCTTACATGTGTGAAAGTTGGCGCGATAACGAAACGATGATGACGTGTGTTGGGAAGAAAATTAGGGAGAGGAGGAGAAGGGGGTCGGAAACTGAATGAAAAAAAGGCCCGAAATAAAATTAAATAAAAAAAAAAAAAACTAAGGTGGTGATAATATGAAAAAAAGAGAGGAGAGGAGAGGAGAGGAGAGAAGGAAACCTCCTACCGTCTAGTCTCGTTTAACAGGAAATGGAATCAATCAGATTCCAATTACTGCTGACGTTTTTCATTCTACCTCCTCCTTTTCCAGCTTCTTCTTCTTCATCTTCTGCAAATTACAACATTGTCTATGTAAACATTCGTTTCTGGTTTTTCACTTTTTTCTTTTTTTCTTTCTTTTGTTCGACGTTTTTCCCTTTTTTTTTCAATTTTATTTTTATTTTTATATTTTTTTTTTCTTTTCCCCCTCTTCTTCCATTTTCTTTTTTTTTTTTTAATTCATTATTTTTCTTATTTTTCATCCCTCTCTCTCTCTATCTCTCTCCGTACGCACTTTGTAGAGAGAGAAAAAAAAATAATAATAATTTCTTTGTTATCATTGTGTGACAATTTCTTTAATTTTTTAACGATTTTTCAGCTGCTAACCCCTTTGTTGCCAACCCTTTAAAAAAAAAAAAAAAATTTTTTTTTGTTTTTGTTTTTTTTTTTTTCTTTCATGACGAAACAATTTTATTTATCCTTTCAGTAAATAAAATCGAAAATAAATTTTAATTCACAATATTATAAATTGTTTGTATTTTAACAATTTGTTTTTGTTGTTGTTGTTGTGATTGTTGTGATGGTTGTTGTTGTTGTTGTTGTTGTGATGGTTGTTCTGGTTGTTGTTGCTTTCGTTCACCGTTGCTTCAAAAAAATTTTTTTAATT
>NW_002987000.1:45877-46985 GCF_000006295.1 Pediculus humanus corporis
GAGAGGAAGGGGAGGGAGCAGAAAATTTTTTTTTTTCGTTTTTCCAGAATGAAAATTTTATTTTTTCGTTTTTCCAGAATGAAATTTTTTTTTTTTTTTTTTTATTAAAGACGATAAATTTCAAAAAAAAATAATAATAATAATTTTTAAAAAGTACGTACTCGATTTAAAATAAAAAAAAATGGCGTCAAGTGCGATAATAATAATAATAATTAAAACGACAAAAATGCTAAATTAATAAAGATGATGTGGGAAAAAAATAAAAAAAAATATCATCGTAATTCACTCACTTAAAACACTCGAAATAAATTTTAATAAAATAACAATAATAATAATAATAATAATAATTTTTTTTTGTTTTTGTTTCATGCAATATTATTATTATTATTAATAACACTGCGTCGTATATTTATATTTTTTTTCGTAAGAAATTATTATAAAAAAAAAAAAGTTAATTAATAATAAAACCCGACCTTGCGTCGTGGCTCGATGAAAAAAATATATTTATATATATATTTTTTTTTAAAAAAGGAAAACAAATTAATTGCTATTATCATTATTATTATTAATATTATTATTATTATCATTATTATTATCATTATTATTACCATTAAACAAAAGAAAACAAAAAAACAAAAAATGATTAATTGCTTTATGTAAACAAGGTTACGTTAGTGAAACAAAAAAAAAAAAAATGAAAAAAATGAAAAACAAACAAATCGTGGAAGAAGAAAAGAAAACAAGAAAAGAAAAGAAGAAAAAAACAATTTTTTTTTACCTTGTTTTTATTATTAAAAAAACTCATTTGTTTTTCTTTTTTTTTTTTTAATTCGATTAATCGTTCGTTCGATAGATCGATCGATCGATCGATGTCCGTTTTCGAACGTTAAATTTAAATTTTAAATCATTCAAATTTTTATTCCAGAATCGAATCGAACACACACACCAAAAATGCCAAAAGTTTTTTTATTTTATTTTATTTTATTTATTTATTTGGATTTTCGTCAAATGGGCGTAATTCGTCGAATTGTATCATTATTATTATTATTATTATTATTATTATTATTATTATTATTATTATTATATTTATTATTATTTAAATTTTTTT
>NW_002987000.1:47184-58359 GCF_000006295.1 Pediculus humanus corporis
ACTTGTTAAAAGATTCAAATCTCACCTGAGGTGAAAACTTTGGCAAAAAAAAAAAAACATGAAACATGAAAAAAAAAAAAGAAAAAAAATTTTTGGCATTTCCTCTCAAAGTTTAACTTTTGTCGTTTAAAAAACAACGAATAAATAAATAATTTATTTAAAACGATGAAAATCATCATCATCATCATGGCTAATATTATCACGTGACTAAATTTTTTTTTATTTTAATTACAAAAATTTTAATATATTTTCACGTCGGTTTTTCATCTCGCGACGACGATACGAAAATAAAACCTCTTCACCTGATATTTTAACCTTATACATTGTTTTTTTTTTTTTTTTATTCTGCTTACACGACGTATTAAAGCAGACGATTTTTTTTTTTTTAAATTTTAATTTTATCGATAAAATCACGGGTTTAAAAAAAATTATTGATTTTCACTGCACTTTAATGACGTCATCAATTTTTTTTTGCGCTCGCTCGCGAAGTTTTAAAAACAATCGTTAAAATTCATAATAATAATAATTATTATAATTTTGTAAACGAAAAGAAAATAAAAGAAAATTCTGGGAGGGGAATGAGAAGAGGTAGTAGGGGGAGTAGGGGGAAGAAAAAGAAAAAAAAATCAGATAATATTTTTACGGCGGTTAATTTTATTTTTGTTTATTAAAAGTGAGTTTTTCCTTTTTAAAAATAAAAGAAAAGAGTAACAAAAGGTTTTTTTTTACTCTCTTTTGTTTAAAACATAATTTAAAATTCAAAACAATGTCTTTTTTAGTTTTTCTTACGCGAAATAACAACAACAAAAACAAGAACAACAAGAAAATAAATCTTAAGGTTTATCATAATAAAAAATGAATTTAAATAAAATTATTTATTTTAAGGTGTAATTTCGAAGACAAAGTTTTTTGAACAACGTCAACGAATAAATATCAATGGTATAAAAGAAAGAAAGAAAGAGAAAGAGAAGTAACGAATGAAAAGACTTTAAAAAAAAAAAATAAGACAACAAAAAGAAGGAAGGGAAAATGAAAGAAGGAAAATGAACCCCTTCCTCTTTCCCCCCGGACGAGAAAAATGAATGAAAGAAAGAAAAGTCGTAACTGATAACAATAGATTTAAAATAAATAAATTTATTTTAACAAATGAGAAAGAGAGAGAGGGGGGAAAACAGCAGTAGAGAAATGAATTGATTAGAGAGAAAGAGAGAGAAATTGATCAGGTGAGAATTCGATGACGTAAAAGGAAATTTATAACACGCATTTAATTAATTAATCACGTGATTTTGAATTAAACGTATCACCTTTTCCATTTCACCTTTTGCTCCTCCCCCCTCCCCCTTTGCGGTCGGAACGGGAAAGCGTAGATGGAGGAAGGGGCGGGGCGGAGTAAAGCGGAGCGAGAGGGAGGTTGATTATAAAGAAAAAACGTGATAATTATTTCGTTCTAGGTGTCTCATGTGTTTCTCTCAATTAAATGTAAAAACCATTTAAAATTTATCGGGGAGAAAAATCCGACCGACGAGAAACGACTTAAAAACTAAAATTAATATGGCGGATGTGAAAATGAATGTTGTTGTTGAAAGTTGAAAATTTCACGTGAAAATAAATTATATATATATATATATCGAATAAAAAAAAAAAAATTTGAGCGAAGAAGTGAGAACTTCATTATTTTTACCTCGGAAAAGCTGATTTTGAAAGCTTTACCGCAAAACTTAATTTTCCTTTCCTTTTCTTTTTTTCCGTGTCAGTTTTCTTTCCATCAAAAAGACTTTTTCTTTCCTTTAGACTTAATTCCTATCTCTTTCTCCCCGAATTTTTCATTATTATTATTATTATTATTATTTTTACTTTTTTTGAAATATCATTACTGTCGTCGTCGTCGTCATTTTTTTTTCTTTTGTTTTTTTTTTTTTCTTTTTCGCGTTTAAATTGTTTTCTTTTCTTTTATCTCTCTCTCTCTCTCTCTCTTTCTCTTTCTCTCTCTCTTTCTCTTTCTCTCTCTCTTTCTCTTTCTCCCTTTCTCTTTCTTTTTTTCGGTAAAAAAAAAAAAAAACGTAACGAAGCATTCGTCGTCGTCGTCGTTTTTCTTTTATCATCATCATCATAAACCGTAGTTAACACACGTTGATTATCATCATCATTATTATCATTTAACGAGAGAGACTACATAATAATAATAATAATAATTCTGAATGTGACGCGACCCTACGTCTTTATTATTATTATTAATATGGAAATAATCAAATAATGATGATGCGGTTCCACTGATGTGAGCTGGAATTCCACGTCGGAATTTTAGTTTTTCACGTAAAATACTTCTTTTTTTTACTCCCCCCCACCTCTCAAATGGAAAATATGCGTGGGAATGTGCGTAATTACGCGCGTATTCACGCATTTTTAAATTTATATATAAAAAAAAATTTTTTTGCTTTTTTTTAAAGTTTGAAAAAAATTAATTAATTAATCACGTGTAATTATTTATTAACCGAAAACAATCGTTCTTTCTCTCTCTCGTTCGACTCGATAAATTTTTTTTTTTTTTAAAAACAAACAAACAAACAGCAACAATAACAACAACAACAACAAAATTAAAATGAAATATGAAAGAACAAAAAATAAAAAATAAAAAATTGTAACACGGAGAGAAAGAGAGAGAAAAAAAAAAAATAATAATAATAATGTTGCTTCGGTGCCAGTTTGTCCTTTATGTTAATCCCTGTCTACCTTCATTTATCTTCATTTCCCGTCATTTTTATTAAAGTTAATTCTTTTTTAACTGCATTACAAGAGAGAATAAAAACTTTTAATTGTTTCTCAGTAGACGACAATCGTCGGAAATAGAGAGAGAGAAAGAGAGAAAGAGAGAGAGTGAAAAAGTATAAGAGTAATAATAATAAAATAAAAATAAAATAAAAAAAAACAAAAAAATTCAAAACCCTTTATTTATTATTATTATCATTATTATTTTTTTAACTAAAAGATTATTACCCTTTACGATTTACGATAAAACACCTTATTATTATCATTATTATTATTATTAAAATGGGGGGGTTTTGATTTTTCACCTGATTTTCTTTTTTTTTTTTTTTTTTTTTCGTTAAAAATGTCGTTCGTCATTCGGTTGATATTTTTTTTTAATTTTTTTTTTTTTTTTTCAAGTCGTCAAAATTGAAATTTAACGTTCATCCCCTCCCTTCTTCTTCTTCTTTTTCTTCTATCATTATTATTATTATCATCATCATTATTATTATTTTAATAAACAAATAATGATGAAGAGAGTCTTAAATACCTTTTAATTACGTAATTTTAAATAACTTATAATTAACTTTCCGAGAAAAACACGTAAAAGTGAAGAAAAAAAGGGTAAGAAAAAACAGAAAGTTGGGGGGAGAGAGAGAGAGAGAGAAGGAGGGAAGAAAAACAGAGAGGGAAAGAAAGAGAGAAATAGAAAGAAGGAAAGAAAGAAAGAGAGAGAGAGAGGCAGAGAGATGAAATGAATTTTTTTTTTTTTTTTTATATTTATTTTTGCACTCTCATTATAAAACCTACGTGTTTATTATTATTATTATTATCATCATTATCATTATCATTATTATTATTATTATTATTATTATTATCATTATCATTATTGTTATTAATATTATCATAATTATCATTCTTGTATAAAATTACTTATAAAATACAAAAAAAATAAAACGTGGCAAAAAATTAAAAAAATTATAACGTTTGCGAATGATGATGATGATAATGATGTGAAGAAGAAGAGGAGAGGGGTAAAAAAAAAAGCAGAAGAAAAAAAAGTGAAAACGATGAAAATATGCAAATAAATAAATAAATAAATGATCTTTTCTGCTTTTTCTCAATTCTTCCCACCGCCGCCGCTTCCGCAGCCACCGTCGCCGTCGCCAACCGCCTAACGCGGAGATTCCGTCACCGCCACCACCACCACCACCTTCTGCCTCCCAACCCTTCCACCTTCATCTCCCCACATCAATCTATCCGCGGTTAAAGAGAGAAAGAGAGAGAGAGAGAGAGACCCTTTCTTAATTTAAAAATTATTAAAATTTTTCTTTTTATTTTTTTGTAATTAGCAGTAGAAAAGAAAAAAAAAAATTGGTCATGTGAAAATGATCGGTGAGAGATTCATTTATGGTAATTGTAAAAATGGGATTTTTTTTCTTCCATCCCTTCGCGAGGTTTCCTAACGGCCACACGGGGTCGGCAATTAATATTTTTTTTTTTTTTTTAAACCCCCCCGACTTCGATAATTTTTTTTTATATTTATTTATTTCCCCCTCATTCTCCCCACCCACCCCCGAGGGAGAAAAAGATAAGTAAAAAAGGAAAAAAAGGAAACGGGCGTGGAGGGATTTACATGGAATTTAACCCCCATATCTTCCTCTCCCCCCCTCTTTTTTTTAAATTATATATGTTTACATAGTAAAAAAAAAAAAAAAAAGAAAGGTGGTCATTGGATGATATTAAATGGATATTATTAGTTTCGATAATAATAATAATAATAATGATAATGATAATAATAATGGATAAGAAAAAAGAATTTTTTTTTTTTTTTTATGAACGACGTAAATGTAAATTACGAGAGATGAAAAAAGGAAAAAAAGGAGAAAAGGAAAAAAAAAAAAAGAAAAAAAAAATTTTATTTATTTATTTATTTATTTTTTTTTATATACATAATATTTAAATAATAAATAAATAAATAGAAAATTACGCGATAAAAGGCTGTCAACGCGAGTAAAAGGAAAAAGGAAAAAAGGAAAAAAAAAAAAAGGAATTTATTATAATGTAAAGTAATTTAAATAAGTATTTTTAAATTTAAAATTTTTGTTGTTGTTGTTGTTGTTGTTGTTGTCGTCGTCGTTATTCAACGCGCGAAAACTGGGACAAATCTAAAAACAAAATGGCGGACGGTTAAAGGAACGAACGAACGAACGGATTTAACGTTTTTCTTTCCTTTTTACATTTTTTTTTTTTTAAATCACGTTCTGATAGGTGATACTAAATTTCGTTTAAAAGGAAAAACAAAAAGGAAAAATAATAATAATAATGATAATAATAATAAATCGATTTTCCTTTTTTTGTGAAAAAAGGAAAAAGAAAAAGGAAAATTTTGTCGCAGGATAAAAAATTTTTTTTCCAGGGTTTTTATTCTTATTTTATAAGCTCGCGATGAGTTTTGTATTAATTATTATCATTATTATCATTATCATCATTATCATTATTATTATCATTATTCTTTTTTTTTTTTTTTTTCGTCTTAATTAATCAAAGATTCTATCGTCAGTTTTCTTTTTTTTTTATTTTATCTTTCTAAAAAAAAAATTAAATTAATTACTTTTTTTTTTTTTTTTTTTTTACTAAACAAGTCGTGATCATCGTATTTATATAATAATTCTATTTAAAAATTTTCCTTATTTTTTTTTTCCTTTTTTTTTCCTCTTTTCTTTCTTATTCTTTATTATTTAAATTAAAGAAGTGTCTTTCTCTCTCTCTCTTTCGTCTTATCGTTATCAAAAACTCAGCGTTTTATTATTATTATTATTATTAATATTAATAAAAACTTTATTCGATAATAATTTGTTGTTGTTGTTTTTTGTTTTAAATAATAATATTATTATTTAATATGGAAAGAGAGAGAGAGAGAGAGAGGGAGAGGGAAATTTTTTCTTCTCCAGTTTTTTTTTTTATTCTCCAGTATTTAAAAAAGGGTTGAAATATTTTTATTAATAATATTCCATAATTGAACTTTTCATATATATATATATAATATTGTTTTATGTAGGTTAAAACGTGGCTGGCTGGCTTTTTTTTTTTTTAATTATTTATTTATTTATTCATTTTTTTTTTTTTATATGTGGGGTGAAAAGAAAGAAAAAATTAAAAAAAACGTTAAGGAGGATGATGGTGATGGCGGTGGTGGTGGCGGGGGTGCGGTTGGGATGGGGTAGGGGTTAAAAACGTGGAAGGAAAATATAAAAATTCATTTCCCTTTTTTTTTTTTTTTTTTTTTTTTTCCTTTTGATCATCGAATGACCGACCGTTGTTAAATTCAACAACGATTATGTTTATCGACCGACCGTAGAAAAAAAAAATTCAACATCAATTTTTATTATTATTATTATTATTATTATTATTATTTTCCTTTTTTTTTTTTTTTTTTTTTTTTTTTAATTACGGATCGGAGAAAGAAAATTTTTTTTGCTTGCTTGCTTATGTTGTGTGTGGGTTTATACATATTTATGCGTGTTTGTATTTATTTATTTTTTTTTTTTATTCGAACGTAACCGTTTGTTTCGATTTTATTAAAAAAAACAACGATAATAATAATAATAATAATAATGATGATGATGATGATGATTGTGCGTGTGCGTGTACGTGTGCGTGTGCGAATGCTAATTAAAAAAAATTAATTTAATTTTAATTAATTTAAAAAAAGGTAGAAAGAAAAAGTTAAAATTTCGTAACGTTTCTGAGGTGTTTGATAGTTTAAAAAAAAAAACCGTTAAAAGTTTCGATTAATCGATTATCAGATATCGATGATAAGAAAACGATTAATCGATGATAACAAAACAAAACAAAAAAAAGTCGCGAGGAATTTTTTTCCATAAAAAAAGAAAATTACGAGGATTTAAAAGAAAAAAAGAAAAAAATTTTTTTAATAGTTTTCTAAGGTGTTTGTTATTGTTTTTGTTTTTGTCGTGGCATTAGAATAAAATAATAATAATAATAATAATAATAATAATAATAATTTTTTTTTTTTTTTTAAAGTCTATAAAATAATTTTATAGCTCTCTCTATATACGTAAAAGTCGTAAAAGAAAAAAAAACTACTCGGATTATTTATTATCACTTATAATAATTTTTATCATTTATACATAAATATATATATATATTTAATAATAAAATGAAATGATAATAATAATAATGATGATGATGATGATGATGATGATGATGATAATTTTTTTTTTTTAAGTGTTATTATAACAACGTTAAATTATTTTATTTTGATATTCATTTAAAAGGTCGTAAATAAAAAAAAAAAAAAAAATTGACCTTTTTTTTTTTTTTTAATATTATTATTAACCCATTTTTATTTATTATTATTATTATTATTATTATTATTTAGATAGGATTATTTTTTTTTATATGTTGGTATTTATTTAACCGAAGGAAGGATTCGGTTTTTAAAAAAATGGTTGCCCCAATAACAACAAAAAAAAAAAAAATTATTAATCGAATAAAAAAAAAAAAAAAAAAGGCGGCGAGGATTAAAAGATTTCCGTAAGGAAGAAAAAAAAAGGAGAGAAAAAAAGGAAAAAAGGTTAATTTACCTTTTTTTTTTCTATATGTTAAGATGACCTTTTTTGCGGGGGGAGGGGGGAGGTTGTAAGTTGTTTATAAAAACTTATATTTATGATTTTTTTTTTTTTAATTGTCTTTACTCCCCGCCGCCGCCATTTTTTTTGTTTTTTCGTAATTTATAGTTGTAAAAAAATTTTTTGTTTTTTATCTTAACCGATTTTTTTTAAATATCGTTTACAATAATCGCTAGCAGAAGACGAAAAAAAAAGTTATTATTTAAATAATAATAATAATAATAATAGTAATATCGAATGGAAAAACAAAAACAATAACAAAAAAAAAAAAAAAAAAAAAAACTTTTGAAAATTATAAAATTAATTTACGGGTGATGTGAAGGGAAGGGGGAGGGAGGGGAGGAAAATCCGTCTAAAAGGAATTCTGTGTCGGTAATTATAAATAATTACTCCTGCTTTTTTTTTTTGTTTTTTATTACCCTCCACTCCCACCCCTCTTTCTCCTCCACCCCCACGTTTTCATCTTTTCTTTCTTTTCTAAATTAATTTCCAGAACTTTCTTCTATCTATTTATATAATAAAGGTAATCCATCAAAAATTAACATTATCTTTTCAACTTTTTAAAAATAAGCTCATTATTACACCCACTCCCCCTTCCGGAAAATTTAAGTCAAAGGAATTTTTTTTTCCTTTTTTCCTTTTTAAAAAAAACAAATTAATCATTTTTATTATTTATTTAAATAATAATAATACTTATTATTATTAATTTATTATTATTAATAATAATAATAATTTCGATGAATTAATTATTGATGATGATGATTTATAACCGTGGATAAGGTATTTAATAATAATAATGATAATAATGATGGAAATTTTTTGTTTAGCGATTATTCTCTCTCTCTCTCTCTCCGTCCTCTGTATTCTGTTTTCTCTTTTCACTCTCTCTCTTTTTTTTATTCTCTCTTTCTTTTACTGTCCCTTATTCTCTTTTTTCATTTTCTCCTTCCGTCTCTTATACTCTTACTTTTCTCCATCTCTCTCTAATTGTCCTTATTTTTCTTCTCCTTCTATCTTTCTTATATTCTATTTTACTTCTCTCTCCCTTTGTCTCTTAATCTTTTTTCTCTCTCTGTCTCTTATATTCTCTTTTATTTTTCTCTTTCTTTTTTCCTTTATTCTCCTTCTCTTTTTTTTCTTATTCTTTCTCTCTCTCGTGAAAATAAATAAATAAAAACGTGTTATGAAAGTGGATAAATGTGATGTGACGACACCACCACCTGTGGACGAATAAAATTTAGGCTTTGACAAAAAACTGGAATAAAAAAAAAAAAAAACTGGAGAATTTTTTTTGTTTTTGTTTTTTTTTTGGCGGGTTTTATCTGGAAATCCGTAACTCATTTTTTCCCCAAAGGTGTCACGTTCTATTTATTACTTTGATAAAAAAAAAAAAAAAAATTTTCCAGAAAAAAAAGGGTTCGAAACGGAAACGTCACGGGAAAACAAAAAAAACAAAAAAAACTGGATTTTATTTGTAAAAAAAATTTAAATAACAAATACGTAAGTTTTTTCGATGATAATGATATTTTTTTTTTATTTGAAATCTCGTTTTAATAAACTTTAACGAAATTAAAAAAAAAAAAAAAAAGAAATCTTAAACATTTTTTAATTCGTTTAAAAAAAATAAGGAAAAAAGAAAAAGGAAAAGAAGGAAAGAAAAAAAATTTTATTAACGTAATAAACTAATTGATAATTTAATCCTGGAATTTAATTAATGTGAAAAAGTTTTTTACAGTCATGGAATGAGTAGTAGTAAAAGAATAAGAAGAAGAAGAATAAAAAGTAGAAATAAAAAAAAAAAAGAAAAACAAAAATTGATGGAATGAGAAAATTTTTTTTTTTTTTTTTTCTGTGAAGGGGAAAGGATGAAAATCAAGTTGGCTTAAGTCCACAAAAAAACTCTCGGAAAAAACGACCATTTTTCCCTCCTTTATTTTTCAAATATTTGAACAACCTGGAGTAATATAATAATAATACAAGGGTTTTCCTTGCTCCAGCATCAAGCAAGAAACAAATCTTTTTTATCCCTATCCCGTCTTACTCTTAAAAAATTCTTTTTTTTTTTTTTTCCCTTACAAAATCATCATCATCATCATCATCATCATGGCGATCACAAACGTCTCATCTCATTTAATAATAATAATAATAATAATAATAATTTTTTATTTCTTTTATCGTCCGATAGGTGGCTAATATTTCATTCTTCGATTATTACAATAATAAACAATGAATTCAACTATTAAGAAATTAAATAACAATAAAAAAAAAAGGATGAAAGGGTATTTTAATTTAAAATAATGATAGGATAAAAACCAGATGCCGGTATACTGGTCGTAATTAAATTTAAGTGAAAGAGTGAGAGAGAGAGAGAGAGAGAAAACTCAGGTTAAAGGCTTTCACCTCTCTCTCTCTCTCAAGTCCCTTCTTTTTACTATTTTTTAAAACCCACAGGATATTTTTTTTTTTTTTAAATAATAATACTACTTATATTGAAATGAACCAAATTACTAGTTTACCGTTAAGAGTATGTGTTTTTATTATTATTATTATTATTATTATTATTATTATTATTATTACCGTTAAAATCTTTAAAGGTAATGAAACGCGACGGGAGTAATAAAAAATTTTTTTTCCTATAATAATTAAATTAATTTTTTTTTTTTTAATTAGGTAAGTGAATTAAGTCAGGGTCGGTTCTTATAAATATTTCACGTCGAGTGAGTATAAAAAAAAAAATATTCAAGCAGACGACGACGATGACGTCGGTGATGACGTCGATGATGACGTGGATGATGGCGACGATTTCTTTTCACGAGTGAGTTTTTTTTTTTTAGTTCGTTTAATTTTTTTTTTTCCCCCGTAATAATGGTCGTTAAAAATGAGAAGGGTGCGGGGGGTGAAGGTAAGGGTGAGGAGTCGAATAAGGGAAGGGAGAGACAGAGAGAGAGAGAAGGAGAAAAAATTTTAAAAATTAATATACCGTGAATTATGCGTTTCACATCCAGATGAAATTAAGTCAGGTGAATAAAAAAAAAAAAAAAAAAAAAAAAAAGAAAAGTTCTTAAAATAATTAAAAACCGGAAAAATAAAATATTTTCAAAAAAAAAAAAACGCAATAAGGAAAAAATTTTCTTTAAAAGTTTTTTTTAAAAAAATTAATTACGACAGCATCCTGTTGGAAAACAAAACAAGAAAAAAAAATTTTCCAAATTACGACGACAGGAAAAAAAAACAACAAAAAAAATGTTGTTACTGTATACAAGATAATTCGTTTTTACCGTTTTACGAATTTATTTTTCTTCTTTTTCCACGAATTACCTTATCATTATCTCTTTCTCTCTCCTCCTCTCCTTCTCCCTATCTCACTCTCTTTTTCTTTTCCGGAAGGAATTAAAACGAGAAAAAAAAAAAAAAAACGAAAACGAAAAGGAAAACGTTAAGTAAATTTTTTCCTTTTTTTTTTTTTATTAAAAAAATTAATAATAATAATAATAATAAATTATATCGTTATATATAAAAAAAAAAAACGAAATGGCATTCCAAACATTTAAAAAAGAAAATAAAAGCGAGCAACAGCAAAAACAGCAGAAGAAAAAAAAAATAAAAATCTATTTAATATAAATTAATTTTAATATGAAGAAATAAAACAAAACAAAAAAAACAAAAATTAAAAAAAAAAACAAAAAATTTTTTCTTCTTAAATAAATTAAAAAAAAAAAAAAAAAATAAGGAAGAAAAAGGAAATAGGAAAGAAGGAAAAGGAAGGAAAAAAATA
>NW_002987000.1:58386-163386 GCF_000006295.1 Pediculus humanus corporis
GAAAAATTTTTCGATACCTTTTCTTTCTTAATTTTTTAATTATTTTTAAAATGTTAACTTTTTTTTTTTTGATTTTTAACCTTTCCCCTTCCATTCCCTCCCTTCCTTCCTCCCTCCCCTTAATTTTCTCTCTCTCTCTCTCGCTCTTTCTTACGGTTTCGTTTCCAGAAAAAAAAAAAAATTTATATCAGTTCAAAACAGGGGAAAATGCACTTAAACAATTTACGATTATTGCTTTCTTATCTTATATATGGAAAAATAAGTCGGACGGCAGGCACATTTTCTCCACTTTTCTCGAAATGTCCTTTCGCAGCATCCCTCTTCCCCTCCCCTATCCCCCTCCCGCTCTCTCTCTCTCTCTCTCTCGATAAAAGGATTATTTTATTTTTTATATGCAAGAAATAGAGGTGCTCACGGTGGCGGGCGGAGACATAATCTCGGAAAAAGGAAAAAAAAAAATCCGTTGATGTCGTCAATGGTCACATGACTTTTATTTAAAGTTTTTTCTTACAGGCGTGACTTTTTCCTTTTTTTCCTTTCCTTTTTTCCTTTACGCTCGAAAAGTTATGAAAAGAATTTTTTTATTTTTTATTTTCCTTTGAAGAAAATGAAATTGCTTCGAAATAACAAATGAAATGGACAATAAACTCCTGCACGTCGAGATGCATCCCATCAAAAGTAAGGGTTACTTACTTATACACGGTATAAGTAGTAAGTAGGGTTGAAAGATGACGTCATTTCCGTAAAAATAAAAATTTAGGGTCGTAGAAAATGTTTAAATCGTTCCGGGAGCATGAAACGAGTCGTTGACTGATAGATAGATGGATGGATGGATGCTGGATAAAAGTTTCGATAGTAATAATTCATTTTTACATGAGAAAAAAAAAGAACGTGGAAGTAGAAAAGAGAGAGAGAGAGAGAGAGAGAGAGAGGGTGGATATGAAATCAAAGATTCGAGATGATCTCTTTCTTTTTAGGGTAAATCGTCAATGGAAAAAAAAAATATAAAAAGAAACAAAAAAAAGAAAATTTTTTTGTTTTGTTTTCCATTTTCTTTTTTCTTTTCTTTTCTTTACTTTTCTTTTTCCATTTTCTTTTCTTCCTTTTTTTTTCCTTTGAATTATATATATAAAAAAAAAATTAGCTTCATTTCCGGTCGAAGACGTTTTCTAAAAAAAAAATTTTCTCTGTGAATTTTATTTATATTTTTTTTCTTTTTTTCTAGAAGATTCGAATTTGCAAACATAAAAAAAAAGCATTGTTATTTTTTCTTTTCTCTCTCTCTCTATCTCTCTCTCTCTCTCTCTCTCTCTTTGTGTCTTTTTGGAAAAATTTTTTTTTCTTCTGCTTTTATTTCGTAACATCTTTTGTTGTTTTAACTGTTACTGGATTACTTTTCGCTGAGCTGAAAAATTCGGAATGAGATTTTACTTTTTATTTTTCTTTTGCGAAATTAAATTTAAATAAGACCCCAACCTTCTCCCGGTGCTCCCATCTTATTTTTTTTTGGGGGGAGGGAAAACGATTCTGGAATTTTCTACAGTCCATTCGATTATTTTCACGACGAATGATTAAAAAAATAAAAAAAATTGTAACGACACACACACACACACACACGGGCGAATGGAATTTGACACGGTGTAGGGTTTCTGTATATATATTCGCATTATAAGGGATGATGAAAAAAACAAGGGTTGAAGATAAGTTCACGTAAGGGTAGCGGTAGAATTTACTTCTGCTTCTCCTGCTCCTGCTGTTGCTGCTGCTGCTGTTGCTCCCACTCCTACCTCCTTTACAACAACTCACGACGAATGAATTTTCCCATTTGATCCATCAACCAACCTGACTAAATGAATGGTATTCTTCTTTTTTATAAAATAAGGGATGACCTTTTTTAAAATTTTATCGAGGGGTTGTTTTTTTTTTTTTTTTTGTTTCGTAAATAATTTTTAACTTGTTTTTTTTTTTCGATTTTGATTTGCTTTCAACGTAATGTTAACCGAGGTCTTTTTACAATGAATTCAACGCGATGATGATGATGATGATGATGATGACTCACCTTATTTCTTACAACAACCCCTTTTTTCGAAGTAGGTCGTCGTCATCGTTGTAGATTTACCGAAAAGTTTTTTAAAATTAAATTTTCCATTTTCCTTTTTTTTTTTTTTTTTTAATTTAAAATTTTTTATGCTTGCGTTGATGTGCGTGTGCGTGTGCGTGTGCGTGTGCGTGTGCGTGTGCGTGTGCGTGTGTTTAAATTAAATCTCCTCCTACGTAAATCATTGAATTTAAAATGATTTTTAACGTAACGGGGAAAAAAAAGGAAAAAAGGAAAAAAAAGGTTACACGCACAACAAACCTTTTTTTTCTTTTTTTATTGTTTTATTATTTTAATTTTACACGTGTAATAAAAATGTTAAATTTGATTGTTGTTTGTTTGTTGTTTGTATAAAAAAAAAAAAAAAATGTTAAATGTGAGAGAGAGAATTTTTCATTGCGTTTGTTGTTGTTGTTGTTGCTGTTACATTTTATTTTATTTATTTTTTCCTGACTTTTTGATTTATTCAAACGTGAAAATTTTCCTTTTTTTTTTTTTTTTTCATTTTCAACGTGTTAAAATCGTAAATCGTTCGGACGTCATCTTTTTTTTTTCCTTTTTTTTCCTTTTTTCCTTTTTTATTTTCCTTTTTTTTCCTTTTTTCCTTTTTTATTTTCCTTTTTTTTTTCATTTTGCACAAACGTTGACCGCTTTTACAATCGATATATTCAAAACACAGACAAATTTCTTTCTTTTTCTTTTGATTTATTTAAACTTTTTCTATTTACACGTCGTTTTTTTTTAATTACTCATACGTCAGTCTTTTTCCACGTTTTTTTCTTCCCCCTTTAAAATATTTACCACCGTAAAAAAAAAAAAAAATTCATTTCTCAATTATTTTTTCTCTGTTTTTTCTTCTTCTTCTTCTTCTTCGTAATACGAAAAATTTTAATAAAAAAAATTTACGTTACGATCGTGACTGTCTTCTGCTTGAACGTATAAACAAAAATGGCCGCTTTATAATATATATATATATAAATTTATAAAAAAAATTACGTAATAAAAAGGGGAAAAAAACAGGTCGTCGCTTTTTTTTCGACCGACACGTTTTTAAACATAATGATAATAATGGCGATAATATTCTCGACAATAAAATTATCCTACCACCTCTCATAATAAATTTCTAGTAATTTCGATTAATAGAATTAACACGCACGCACGCAGCATCTCTCAGCATCTCTCATCATCATCATCTCACGAGAGGATTTTATCACTTTCATCTTAAAAAACCCGTAAATAATATAACGGCAATAACATTTCTTTTCTCTCGTTCACATTTTTATTATTCTCGTAAAATTGTAATTTAATTAGAATTAAAAATATATGAATGTATATCATTGGGTTACGTTTAACTACGACCACGACGACTACGACAACGACGCCATTTTCTCCTGCCACGTTATTTCATTTAAAATTTTTTTTTTTCTTTTCCGTTACGATATTCTCATTTATTAACAAGGTTCGATATTTTTTTTTTTTTTTGACACGAAATGATTTTTTTTTCCAAGAAGAAGAAGATGAAAAAAAAAATAAGCAGACGACGATATTTATTTACATTTCATCGGTTTATTATTATTATTATTATTATTATTATTTTTATGCGTTCGACCACACACCGTAGTAAATAAAATTAGGAAAGGTTAAATAGGGATAAGAGGATTTTCGAGTAATAAAAAAGAAAAAAAAATAAATAAATAAATAAATAATGATGATGATAATAAAAAGAAAGAAATTCTATCGGGGGGATGCGAACGATATTTAATTTCCAACGGAACGGAGAGGCCGGTGCGGGGGCGGATGCGGGAAAAAAATGACGTGGAAGTAGAATTTTTTGATTGGTTTACGATCAACAAACTCACCTGACGCAGGTAAATATAAGAAAAAGAGGAAGTTAAAACGGGATTTGATTTACCTGTGTCCGAACGAAAACGTATTTTGATTGGACGATCAAAACAACCCCTCCTCATTATTGATCAATTTTTCTCACGCAGGTGAAACAGGTGGTTGGTTTTTACATTTCTAAGGGGTGGTCTCTCACTTTATTTTTATTCAATGCGCAGTTGTCATTTTTCGAGAAAAAAAAAAACAAACAGGTGTGTAAACCAACCCTCTCTTTTATTTTACCTTTTTTTTTTTTTTTTTAAAACCACGTGTGTGATGTACAACTCGTCAATGATAATAACGTCCGTCAAAAATTTTAAAAGGTCACTTTTTTTTCTCTCTCTATCTGCTACCACGACATCAATTTTTCCATAAAAGATAAGAACTTTAAAAAAAAAAATCGTTTTTAAATATTTTTTTTTTTTTACTTATCTATTGTTTGTAGAATAAGATAAAAGAGTAAAAAAAAAAAAAACAAGGGGTGTTTTTTTTGGTGGAGGGTAGAAGGGAGGGAGTGAGAAAAGGGTGATTTTATTATTTTTCACATGTAAAAATTTTTATTTTCGTTTCGACCCCTCATACCACCCTTAAGGAATACTCCCAAGGGTACGACGAATGATTTTTAAAGAAAATGTGTTTATTTACCTGTCAAGAAAAGGGGGTTCTAAGAAAAAAAGGGGGAAGGGTGCGGAATGGAGGGTGGTTTAATACAAATAGATAAGAACGAAGATTTTAAAAAATTTTTTATTGGGGAGGGGTGTGAAGGGAAAAAGGCGCGTAATAAAATTTTTAAAATTTTGTTTTAAAGAGTTTGTTATTTACATTTTCGAAAAAAAAAATCACCGCCTTTTTTTAAAAATTAATTATATTTCGTCTGTTTCCTTTTTTTAAAATTTTCGGGGCACTAAAATGAAAAAAAAATATTTTTAAAACTTTTTTGTTTTTTTTTCTTTTGACTTCCGTTTTATTTTTTTTTTTTTTCGGAGAGAGGTATAAAAACAGGTGAAGGACAAATGTTACTTTTCCAACTTTTTTTCGTCTTCTTCTTCTTTTTTTATTTTCCCTTCATTCGACCTCCCCCCAAACAAAAAAAAATTTGACAATACGAAACATGTTGTTGTTTGTTGTTTGTTGTTGTTGTTGTTAGCTCTCTCTTCATTTTCATTTTTTTCTTTCTTTTCAACTTTTTTTTTTTTCAAAGCGGAAAAAGTGGCAGAAGTGGAAAATTTCCTATTCAAAACACAAAAAACCTGTTTATAAAATGATAATTTATTTATTTTTTTTTACGTAACGAGGTGTGTGTGTGTGCGTGAATGCGTTGATTTTTCTAGAATCTTCTTTCGAAAGGTTTTATTTTTTTTTTGGGGGGGAGAGAGGGAGGGAGTATTTCACAGTTTGTAGACCTCCCACGAATTTGACGACGATTTTATTATTGTTTATTTTTCGGTTATGTTTTCGCCCATTAAAAAAATATCATTGTCACCTCTTAATTATTTTATTATTAACATTTTATACGTCGATTGATTGATTGATTGATTGATTGATTGATTTATAGTAATTTTTTAGAAATTATTATTTTTCATAAACATTCGCGGTGGTCGTAAATATTAAAAAAAAAAAAAAAAATCATAAAAAAAATATAAAAACTTTTCGTTTTTTTTTTTTTTCATTCATTTCCGGCGCGTAATTTGAAATCTTTTTAACGCGTATTTATCATACGTCACGCACGTACTCACACACGCACGTACACGGACACGCACACATGCACGTGCACAGGCACGCTTGCAAGCACCTTCCACGACAAAAAAAAAATAGTTTTCGTTTGAAACGTTTAATAATAATAATAATTGAACCTTTGGGTAAATTCTTTTATCGATTTTAAATATTCGATAGTTAGAGCCACGACGACTCACGAAACTCTTCTGACACGACGAAATTCATCCTTTTTTCTCCTTAGTAAAGAAAAGAAGGTCATTTTTGGCAAAAACTTTTCACGAAAAGGGGAAAAAATTTTATGTTTTTAAAAAAAAAAAAAACTTCGTTAGAATCATTCATTAACGTTTCGCACACGCACACGCACACGCACAAACGCACTCTCAAAAAAGGGAAAAAAAAATTAACCGAGAGACTAAATGTTTATATGTTTTATGTTTTATGTTTTTTTTTTTTTTTAAACAAAATAAGAAAAGGTGTTTTTTTTTTAGTTTTTTTTGTTTCTTTAAAAATAAGGACCGTCACAGGAAATCAAAGGGTACGTTTTTAATATTTTTTTTTTTTTCTTTTTTTAAAAATCTCTTTTTGAAATAATAAACACACGCAATCGCGCACACACCCACACGCACACACACGCACATAAAAAAAAGGAAAAAAAAAAAAACTCTCGAAAATTTTACGAGTTCAGGAAGGAAGTAAAGGGTGTTGTTTGCATATTTTTAAAAGAAATTTTAAATTACGGCATATGGCGATCCCAAAAGTGAATTTTTTCCATGAGAACTTTGTTTCATCGTCATCATCATTATTATTATTATTTATTTTTTCTCCTTTTACGAACCTGTACCTTTTTTCCTTTTTCTTTCTTCCATTTTTTTTTTAGAAAAAAACAAAATTATAAAAATCCTACGCTATTAATTTTTTTTAATTAAAATGCAAAAAGAAACGAAACGAAAAATTTATTATTATTATTATTATTATTTGTTTTTTACGCGACTTTTTTTTTTTTTACAGTAAACGAAAATAATTTTTAATTAAAAAAAAAAAACGTTTTAGTAATAAACAAAATAAAAAATAAAAAAAAAAAAACTCGCAGAAAAACATTTAAAAAAAAAAATGTATTTTTTTATTTTTAAAACAAACGACGCCCACGACAAACATCTTTCAATACTTACGAAAAGCTTTATAGAAAAAAAAAAAAAAAAAGTGGAAGAAGAATAAGGAGAAAGAAAAAAAGTTTACGTAATAAATAATAATGTTAAAAAATGTAAAGTACTAAAAAGTGTATATAGACAAAAAATACGACGAGGATAATGGATTTACGGGACAAAAGCTAAAAGTAAGTTAATGGTTCTATTGAAGAATGATGTAGTAGTACGTTCTAATGAAATACAAAGAAACAGTTTGATGCATTAAGAAAATGGGGCAAATTGTAATTTCAATCTTTAACCACTACCACTACCACGACTCTTTTTCTACTCCCACGTCGTTTTAGTTCACGTGGCATAAAAAAATAATCAAGTCGTCTGTGAGACGACGACGGGCGAGGTCCCGGACGAGGTAAAACGTCGTTCCTTTTAAATTTTTTTTTTTTTTTTTCGTAATTTATTTAATGTCGATAAAAATAAAATTAAACAAACAAACAAACGACAAACGACAATCGCAATCATTGGTCAATGATTATGTAATTTTTTTTTTATTGTACGGGCCGGGGGAGGGGGGGAAGAAGGAAAAATTTAAATCCCACGAATCAGGTGCGATTGTAAAAAGGCGTTACTTTTATCGATCTCATAGCGCAGTCTCATTTTAATTTCACCTTTTTTTTTCCTCTCTCTTTTTTTTTTCTTCTTCCACTTTTCTTTTCCTCTTATTCTACCACCACTTTTCCTTTTCTCCTCTTTTTCATTAATTCATTAAAAAAAGGAGAAAGGAGAAGGAAAAAAAATTATTTATTATTATTATTTATTTATTTTTATTTTTTTGTAAATTGAAATTCCAGAAATTTTTTTCTTTTTTTTTTTTTAAAAGTGACGTCATTTATATTTCACCGTGGAGAAAAATAATGATGATGATGATAATAATAATAATAATAAAAATTAACGATTAATGGGATTTTTGAAAAAAAAAAAAAAAAAGAAAGAACAACGACGACGAATAGAAATAAAAATAAAATAAACAAAAAAAGGAAAAAAAAATTCACGTTTTACGTCATTCGAAAATTTAAATGCATGCTGTGCTCATTTTCTATTCAATTCGGGATTATTTAAATTACGGGTAAAATAATTTTTCGTCATTTTTCTTTTTTTTTTTTTTAACGTGGTTTTAGAAAATCAATTTCGAATTACTTTCGCGTTTTTTTTCTCTCTTTGTTTCTCTCTTTTCCTCTTTTTATTTCTATTTCTGCCTCTGCTTTTCTCTGTCTCCTCCTTTCTCATTCTCTCTCTTTCTGTCTCTCTTTCTTTTTCTTTCTCTCTCTCTCTCTCTCTATGACAACCCGCTTTTTTTTAATTCGATACGGCATACTACGCAAGAACACGCATCGAGCGGCCAAAAAAAAAAGGAAGGAAGTAGATTACACGTAACGAAAAAAAATTTTTTTTACTTTTACAAAAATGTAATAATAATAATAATAGTAATGAAAAAATGACAGAAGAAGAAGAAGAAGGAGAAAGAGAGAGAGAGAGAGAGAGAAAAAAAAAAGATAAAAGTTTTCAACGTGAAAAACAAAAACAACAACACATGCCGGGTTGAAAAACAAAATTTTGCAGAAAATGATTTATTGAAAAAGGGTCTCCCCACCCTTCCCTCCCCTTCTTCCTCTCACTCACTCTCTTTCTCTCTCACGCTTTTCAAAGGAGGTGAAAATGAAAAACACGTAGAAGAAAGGAAAGGACAAACACGATGAGAAGAGAAATACACGAAGATGGTAATGGTGGTGTGTGGAAGGGAAGAGGGAGAGAGGGTGAGAGGGAGAGAAGGGGATGAAACAACAAGAGTCACCTGATATTCTTCTTCTTTGGAAAACAAGTAAAATCTACGAAAGGACGTAACAGATGTTGTACAAGACAATATGGCGGCGTCGGCGGCGGCGGTCCTTTGAAACGGAAAATATCATCAGGTTCTTTCTGAGGTTTTCAATTTAACACCTCCCCGCCGCCGCCACCGCTGCTGCCGCTGCCACCGCCACGGTTTTAATCTCTAACCGAGATAGAAAAGATTCATCGACCTTTTTACTTTAACAAAAATTTTCCTTATTTCATCCCTTGGGAACATTTCCAGGTGTATAATTCGACTAATTTCGGGTAAAACTTTTCCCTTTTTTTTTTTTTTTTTTTTACATCGTTTTGGTCAATCCGTGAATTGAACTCACCACCGATTCATTCACACCTTTTTCTTTTTAAAATCTTTTTTAGCGTTTTAATAATAATAATAATAATAAAAATTTGTCGTTGTTGTTGTTGTTGTGGTTGTTGTTACATACACGGAAAAACGACGATCAATGTTCACAACATAACAAAAAAAAAAAAAGACTTTAAACCTTTATATATAAATATATAGGAAAAGTAATTTTCTCCGTCATTTGCATACTTGATGAAAATGTTTCTCATCATTTTCTATCTTTCTCTCTCTCTCTTTTTTTCTGGAATTTTCCTTTTTTCCTTTTTTTTTCCTCCATGACCTCGTAATGATATTCTTTTTTTTTCTCCAGTTTCTTTACGGTTTTCTTTTTTTTTTTCTTTTCTTCATGTTGTCGGAGAAAAGAAAAAAAAAACATTTTCGCGTAGTTTTCTCTCTCTCTCTCTCTTTTATTCATCCATTCATTGCCCCGTCTATATATCTTTCTCTTTCTCTCTTTCTCTCTCTTTCTATTATTCGTTTTATTTCACATCGAACGGCGGAATGAAAATTTAAAAAGAAAAAGAAATTTTTTTTTTTTTTTGTAATTTAAAAAATCGTTTTTTCCCTTTTTTTATATGTTTAGTTTATGAGTAATTGAAAACAAAAAAAAATTATTATTAGTTATATGTTTCGTATAATTTTTATTATTATTATTATTATTATTTTTTTTTTTTTAAATAAAATGGTCGTGGAAATAGATTAAAATTATTATTATTATTTTAAATAATTTTTTTTTTGAACCGTTCGAAATTTAAAAAAAAAAAAAAAGAAAAAAAATCACGATTTTTTTACGTCGTTTGTTTGACGTCGTGAATTTTTTTTTTTTCCTCGTCGATTTTTTTCTCCTGACACGTTTTTTTATATGAAATTTATTGAATTGATTTCCTTTCTACGTCATTTATTAACCGTTTTTTTCTTTTATTATTATTTTAAATTTAAACCAAAAATTTTTTAAAGTTTACACGTTTTTTTTTTTTATTTCGATGAGGGAAGAACAAAAAGCGGGCGGGGGAGGGGGTTGGTGCGAATGTGGCTGGCAGAAGGAATAGAATAAAAAATTTTATGTTCCGTTCAAAAATTTATAAAATATTCAATCCCCTCACCCCCCACCCCCCTCAAAAAAAAATTAAAATAAAAAATTATTATTATTCGTATTAGCCAAAAAAAAATTAAAAAATTTTTTCGTCTCCGAATAATTTTTTTTTTTTTTTTTTTTAAAAAAACGAATGGCACCACTGATTTTTTTTCTTTTTTAAATATTTATTTCGCAATTATATCGTAATAATAATAATAATAATAATTATTATTATTATTATTATTATTAACAAAACAATCAATTATCATTTATATCGTTTTTATTGAAATTAATTATCATTTACGACGTCACAAATCGATGATTTCCGTTCCCTTTCCCTTCCACCTCCCCCCCTCCAATTCCCTTCCACTTCCTTTTATTTTTCGTTTTTTAAATTTAAATTAACCTCTTACCCGAAGTTTATAAACGAACGAACGAACGAACGAATGATGTTGACCTTTTTCCGACCTTTTTTAAATCAATACTAATCAATAAAATCGTTTTTATTATTATTGCCAATAAATTTAATATTACGAATTTTATTAATTATTATTATCATCATCATCATCGATTCATCGATCGATAGATCTATCGATCTATCGTTCAGGTTGTTCAATTTTATTAATTTAAATTGATAAGACGAAATACGAACGTGTTCGAGAAAAACAAAAAAGGAAAAAATCGTTCGGAAAATTTTATTATTATTATTATTTGTAACGGTTTTAGGGTCGGGTGATTTGTGATTTTAATTGATCGTGTGCGTGTGCGTGTGTGCGTGTGCGTAAGATAATTTTTTTTTTTTTTTTTTTTTTTTTAAAAGCGTACTGCAAAAGATAAAACGAAAAAAAAAAAAAAAATCGCATGCGAAACTTTACACAAACGTTTCCTTTTCCTCTCTCTCTCTCTCTCTTCCTCTCCAGTCTCTGGAGAAAAAAAAAAAAATGTCTAAATTATCTTTATATTAAAAATGGCCGACGGCAAATCACCGACAAATATAAAGTCGGTTCATATATATATATATATATATATATATATATATAAAAATTTTTTTTTGTTGAAAAATTTAATCTTTGATGAAACATATATATATATATATTAGAAAAAAAAAGTTAGAAGCATAACCTGAGGCAAATAAACGAGAGAATATATAGAAAGAATTCATCAGACATATGGTAACATATTGAAGTTTTTTTTCTCTCTCTCTCTCTCTTTTCAATTTAGGAGAGGAGTCATTTTGGTCAGAACGTACGAACGAACGAGCTTTTGAAAATGTTACATAAAAGTCGTGGAAATATGAAAAAAATTTCTATCCCGTTTCTCTCTCCCACCCCCCTCTCTCCCCTCATCTTCTCTTTTACCATCTTTTATAAACGTTATAACAAACTTCTTCTTCTTTCTCTCACACACACACATGAGTTTCGACTAATTGTGATTCCGATACCTTTGGTTTAATACACTATTCGTACGTAAAATAAAAATGGCGAACGAAAGAAAAAATAATATTTATAAAAAAATAAACAAAAGGAAAAAAAAAGTATATAGATGATGCGTCGGAAGGACAGTCGTGGAAAGTGGTTTTTGTGGTATTGTGGCGCCTCGGGCGTTACGGCTTTTGTCAGAGAAAAACCAGAAAAAAAAAAAAAAAGAAAAAAAAGAAAAACCCTTTTCAAAAGTTTCCATCTTTCATTTCTAATCTTTTAGACGGAACTTAAACCTGACTTTAAGAATAATAGGTCGTCCATTTTCTCTTTTCCCTCCCCTTCCCTTCCCTCTCCTCATTCCCTCCTCCTTTCTCCATCTTCTCCCTCCCACTTCTTCCCATTTTTATTTTTATTTTTTCCTATAAGAATTTATTTATTTATTTTTACGTTTGTTTGTTTGTTTGTTTGTTTCGATTATTAATTAATTGACGTTTGTTATGTATAAAAAAAGGTAACGATTAAAAGAAAATTAATAAAAAATGATTTTGATGACGTAATTCGTGGATGAAAGCAAAAGAAAAAGAAAAAGGAGAAAAATAAATAAAATCCATTAACGAAAAGTAATATTATCTAAAATAAAATAATAATAATAATAATAAATCTAGAGATTTATATAAAAGAAAAAAACTTTTGTCGTGGTTTTAGTTTTTGTCGTTAAATAAAAAAAAAAAAAAAAAAAGGTCGAAAAGGAAAATTGTTTTCGAGGTGGAAAATTGTACTCGATAAATAAATAAATAAAATAAAATTTATTTATTTTTTTCAGTTTGTATTCGTTACATGACGTTGACGTTATCAATAAAATTAAGGCTCGTTTTTATTTTCTCTATGGAATTCGTGGGGGAGGTCTGAGGGGGTGAAGGGGGAAAGGGGAGGAAGAAAAACAAAAAAAAAAATTCGGGTCAAAAATTATTGAATGAAAAAAATTAAATCTTACGTAAATTTCCTTTCAAATTTTTGAATCGTTATTATTATTATTATTATTATTATTATTATTACGTATTCGTTACCGTCCGTCGGTCGGTCGGTCAATTTCCGGTTAATTAACAATTAATTCATTATTATTATTATTATTATTTTAATTAAAATGCGGGTAATTTTTTTTCCGTTTCATTCTCACGTCGAAAAAAAAAAAAGTAATAATAATAATAATTATTCAAAACGATAATCTCATAGGTTAAAAGTATTATTATTATTATTGGTAAGTGACATTTCTAATGCCACGTTTTTGTCATTTGACTGCTGTCAGCTGGAAATTAAAATAATCATTTTTTTTTTGGTGGTCGTCATCGTCGTCGTCCTAAATCGATAATGTGACTCACCATTTAAATCAGTGACATAAAAAAAAAAAAAAAAAAAAAAGAATAGAATAAAAGAAAGGAAAGAAAAATAGAAGCAACCCTACCGTAAATCATCCCTTAATTCAATACATTGTCTACCTCTGGAAAAACCACCCTTGTCTCTTTCTCTCTCTCTCTCACTCGCTCACTCGCTCCACATTAATGAAAGTCACCCTTAGATGTGTTCTGACTTTTGTCACCTCAATTTGAATCGCTGACTATTCTTTTCTTTTTTTTTCGTATCCCTCTTCCCCTTACCCTCTCACCCCTCCCCTCTCTCTTTTTCCTTTCAACCTGCCTCCTGCCTTTTTTTTTTTTCGGGCCCTTTTTTTCTCCATCCCCCATCTTCCTCCTCTTTTCTGTATATTTCTTTACCGTCCCCCCTCGTCTCTTTCTCTTTTTTTCCAACCTTTACTCTCTCACTCTTTTTTTTCCAGCAGAATTTTTCCCTTCTTTTCATCATCATCGTCATCCCTTTACCTCATCATCCACCCTCTTGTTGTTTTCTCTCTCTCTCTTTCTCCCTGTATATTTTTTAATCTGTCTTTTGTCTCGTCAACTCTTTTGTTTAATTTTGCATTATAAAGTAAAGATTAGTTTTATTTAATATTGCTTTTTCAGGTGTTCGTTTTTCCCCGAAAGGTTTTTCCTTTTTTTTTTTATCATTTTACTCCCGTCATTTATTATCATTATTATTACTATTATTATTACTATTATTATTATTATCATAATAAAAAAAAGAAAAGAAAAACAAAAAATTTGTTTTACGGTTTTAATAAAAAAACAAAAAAAAACAAACGTCTGACGGTTAATTTTTAATTAACTGACTTTTAATGTAATTTTTTTTTTGGAATCTAGTTACACGTTTTTTTTTTTTAATCTATTTCGATTCGATTAATCGAATACGATCTCGAAAAAAAAAATTATCGTTTCGTTTTATTTATTATAATTTTTTTTTTTTTTTTTTTAGCAAATTGAATTTTTTTCTTTTTTTATTCGGACGAATGGGGAGGAAGAGAGGGAGTGAAAGGGGAGAAAAGGGGGTAGGAGAAGGAAAAATGTCGAAAAAGGACAAAATTCGATGCCAAATGAATAAAATTTACTTTTTCGTCCTTCCGCAATTCATTTAAACCGCAATATAAACCACCCAATTTATATTTAAAATGATAAAAAATTAGTTTTTCCTTTTTTTTTTCCTTTTTTTCCTCAAAGGAAAGGAAAAAAGATGAGAAAAAATTTTTGGACTCGGCACCAGTTTTGGGCGCCTTTAACCGTTCCCGATGACCAATTACAAACAATTTTCGCTTTAATTTTAAACGGGGAATAAGAAAGGAAAAGTCGGATGTCTTGGAATCGATCGGTGGCGGCGGCGGCGGCGGCAGAAACATCGAAAAAAAAAAAAACAAAACAAAACAAAACTTTAAAGAAACTTGTACGGATCAAAAAATAAAAATAAAAGAAACGAAAAAATATCAGAAAAAAAAATTTCGTACAAAAGAAGTGAGAGAGATAGAGAGAGAGAAAAACTCAACTTCCGGTTTCACAAAAGTGAAAGAAAAAAAAAAGAAAAATTTTTTTTTGAAGAGGAAAATTTTTTTTTTTTTTTTATCTTTCCTGTGATTTTGTCTATGTAGTTTTACGCTTCGATTTTTATCATCATCATCATCATCATCACCGGTCGATTTTTTTTTCTCTTTCCGGTTCTCCTACCATCTGCCATATTTAAAAAAAAAACCTTTTGTGATTCTCTTAAACAAAACCTCCCGACTCTGAAATCATCGTAGTAACCTTTTAATTATCCATTTAACACACGTATCACACCGCCCGTATTCAAATCTCACCGCAATCTTAAGGGATGAATAAAAGACGAAATTAGGAGAGAGTGGCGGGGGAGAGAGAGGAGTGTTGGGGGGGAAGAAAAAGGCCGTTTAAATAATTTAAAATATAGAAAAAGGACGAAAAGTTTTTTTTCTTTTTTTTTTTTTCTCGGTTAAAAAAAAAAAAAAAAAACAATTTCGAAGACAAAAAGCATTTGCAATTAGCTAATAGCTTTTCCCAACAATTTAAATCATCATCATCATCATCATTATCATCATCATTATCATTATTATTAAATTTAAAAATTTATAACTTTCACATGAGAAGAAGTGTGAGAGCGAGAGAGAGAGAGAGAAAAAAAGAGAGACGACAAAAAAAAAATTTTATTTTAATAATAATTTAACAACAACAACCGAAACTCCCAAAAATTTTCGACGACGTTCGAAATAAAACGACTAATCGATTAATCGATCGATGGATCGATTCATCGATTCTTTTAATTGTCACGCGTATCAATTATTATAAAAAAAAAAAAAATCCGTGACGTCAATTATATTGCGTGGAAAAAATACGAATTCATTTAAAATAAATAATAAATAATAAATTTTTTTTTTTAAATATTTTTTTAGTTATTTAATAACGTCGATCAGTCATTCATTCAGTCACTCACTCACTCATTCATTCATTCATTCATTCATTCATTCATTCAATAATTATAGTTTTTTTTAAATGAATTAAAAAGGGAAAAAACAAAATTTAACGAAAACGATGAACAACGGAAAATGTTTTATTCAAAGTCAAATCATTCCAAAGAAAAAGAGCGAAAAAAATGGAAAAAAAGGAATGCAATAAAAGGAAATTCGTCAAAGGAAAAAAAAGCAAACCGTGTTCGGAGAGGTGAGGGGAGGGGGGGCTACGACACATACACACACACACACAATCACAAGCCACGTGACTCAATTCCTGATTTTAATTTTAAAAGCCACGTGCAATTTCTAACAAATGATCCGTGGTCTCTTTTTTTTTTTTTTTTTCTTTTTTTTTTTATCGTGTGCATTTTATCAACCTTTAGGGTGAAACGCCATTTTTCAAATGATGATAATAATAATAATAATAATATTATTATTATTATTTTCGGTTGAAATTTTTCGAGTGTCTTTTCTTTTGGGGGAAGAGGGAGGGAGTTGAGAGTATCGAACGTATGCGCGTTATTTGATTTCGTACGAATGGATTTTTTTTTTTTTTTGTCTTCCTTTTATTTCTTTTGTTTCCTCCTCCCTCCCGCCTCTCCTCCCCACCCCCGCCGCCTTTTCCTCTCCGAACGTTTTTTTTTTGGGTCGTTTAATTTGACTTTCTTCGTTTTGTGACACCGTCGGTTGAATTTATCCGTGTGTGTGTATGTGTAATGAAATCAGAGTATCAAATCGGTCGATTGTGCCACAGAGAGAAAGAGAGAGAAAGAGAAAGAGAGAGAGAGAGTTAGTGGTATATGACATGTCGACTGACGGTGCATCCACCCGTTAAATTTTACTTGGCATGTCATGTTCACATATATATATATATATATAGAATATACGCTTGCAAAAAAAAAATGTTTTTATTTCACGTCAACGAACGAACGTTCGAATCCTTTTTTTTTTTTTGCGTTCGGGAGAAGGACAGAACAGGACCGAGGGGAGGGAAGGAGAGGAGAGGAGAGATGGACGAAAGGAAAAAAGGTTTCACATACAATTTACTTTTTTTTTTTTTTTCTTTCCCCAGCGTCAGATTTGATTTTTTTTTTTTATTCTTAATATTTTTTCTCGAATAACCTTTCGAACGTCGGATCCGTTCGAATTCTTTTTTTTTTTTTTTTTATTAATCCACCCTTCTTTTATTTTCTTTTAACTTTCAAATCAAATTTCTATCCATTTTTGTTGTTGTTGATCTTTTTAACGCCCCCCGACGCTTCCGCCTCACCCCCCGCTGAAATCATCATCCACCAACGACGAATTTTTCTTTTCGTTCGAATTCATTTCCGTTATTTTCCAAATGGTCGAATACTCATTCAAATTTATTAAACGAACGTCGTTTAATTTAATTGTACAAAATGCGTTCGACGTTTTTAGAAAGAAAAAAAAAAGGGCAGGTGACCATAAAATTTGCGTTGTTGCGTCCGTTCGCCATTTTGTTTTTTTTTTTTTTGTCAATCTTTTCCTAATGAAAATCTCGTGTGTGTGTGTGTGTGAAAATTTTTTTTTTTTTATCATTATTATTATTATTGTTTTTTTATTGTATCGAAAATCGCCTCCCGTGACGAAATCCCCCTCCCCCTTTTTTTTAAAAACTAAATAACAAAAATGTTTTGTCGAGGGTGAACGTTTAAGGTCATCACCCCAATAATCAAAATTCTTTTTACTTTTTTTTTTCTTCACAAAAGATTTTTTGACGTTTTTACGACCCTGTTAAATTTAAAAACCTTTTCGAATTGATAACAGATAACAAAGTTTAATGATAATAATAATAATAGTTGCCGCATACGGTAAATTAACGTTCGAAAAACGTTCGAACGTTTTATTATTAAATAAATTTCTCTAGTTATAATATTGTTTATTTATTTATTCGGATTTTCCATTCGGATGAAAATTTAATTTTCCAAAAAAGGATTTGTTTTTTTTTTTTTTGCAAAAATTTTGGTTATTACCCTTCCCCCCTCCCCCCGCAAAAGAAAAAAAAATTTATTTTATTACGGTAAAAATTAATTATTTTAGAAAGAGCGAGACAGCGTCAATGATATATATATATATAAGGAAAATTTAAGATTTTTGGCAAATATTTTAACGTGACCCTTGCCCTTTCACCTACCCCCCTCGCCTCTCTTTCCCTCCTCTTTCCCCAAACTGAAAAGAAGAAAAGAAAAGAAAAGAACAAAAAATTTAAGATTTAATATTTAATTTAAATATTAAAATTTTGTGGTAAAAACCATTTCTTAGATCGATACATTTGAAATTAAAAAAAAAAAAAAAAAAAAAAATTTTTTAATTTTCCCGCCAAAATTTAAAAAAAAAAAAAATCCCGCCAATTTTTTTTTTTTTCGTTTCAAAATACGAACGAAAAAGATTTAAAATATTATGTCGGATTAGAAATGGATTTTTTTTTTTTTTTGTAATTTACATAATCTCTTTATAATCTCACCTGTTATCCGTTGTTGGATTAATTGTTATATAATTTAATCAATTAATTAATTATTTATTGATTATTGGTAAATGAGAGACAGAGATAGAGAGATAGAGAGAAAGAGAGATGAAAGAATTTTATTTACGAAAAAGAAAACGCGATGATGTTTATCGAGTTAAGAAGGAAGTTTGCGGCGGTGGTGGGGGAGGTGGAATAACGTCACCGAATTAGGTTTGAAAATAAGAAAAAGGGAGAAGAGGGATGGTAGGAGGAGAGGGGGGTGAAGGAAACGGGGGAAACGGGGATGACAAAAAAAAGGAAAAAACTGGATTTTATGACTCTGTTTTTCTCTACTTCGTAACTAGTAATGAAATATTTTTGTTTTGTTTTTTTAAATAAGGTCGAGTTGTTGTTGTTTTTGTTGTTGTTGCACGTCATCATCATCATCATTATCATCATCATCACTTTTTCACATCCTTAAATTATATCAAAAGTTCAGGAAAAAAAAAAAAAAAAAAAGAAAGAAAATTTTCCTTTTGGGGATTTGAACCCCCGACCTCTACCGCCGCCGCCGTCGCCACCGCCACCACCACCGCCGATTCTTCCTTCTCGTAAGAAATAAAATTTTTTTTTCTTCATCCAATTCCTGTTGCTGTTGCTTACGATTGTTTTTATTTTCTTAGAAAGAAAAAAAAAAGATTTTTTTTTTTTTTTTATCAAAATAAATTCTGAACATTTTACGAAACCCGATGATCGCGGGTGGGCGTGGGTCGATCCGAAGGGAAATAAGGGGAGTGTGGGGGTGGGGTGTGTGGGGTTGTTGTTGTTGTTGTTATATCGAGGTGCTTCTTCGATTCTTCTATACTTTATTGTTTTGTTTATTTTATTATTGTTTTTACTTTTTTTTTTTTTTCCAACATTGAGAAAAACATTTGTGAATTGTTTTATATATTTTCCTTCTTCTTCTTCTTTTTAATACCATTCCAAAGTTCAATTCAAATGTGGATTTTGCGTTTTCCACTATTGCTTTTTTTTTCCGTGGGGAGTGGGTGGGGGCGGGGGAGGGTTTTTTTTTTATTATTCCATCGAATGTTTTTCATTTTATTTTTTTTTTTCTTTTACTTCCTCCTTACACTTTTTATTTAATCCGTCTTTGTGTCGTCAATACGTGATTGCATGTATGTATTTTTTTTTTTTTTTCAATCGATCAAAGACCTTTTAATAAATGAAACGTAAAATGGGATTTATCTCATCTCTCTCTCTCTCTCTCCCTCTCTCTCTCTCTTTTTGTAACTTTTAACGTCGAAATAAAAAAAATTTATAAGTATTTGATTTACACCTGTAACGATAAAAAATTGTAATTTTTTTTTTTTTTTGTAAAGGGAAAAAGAAAGAGAGGGAGAGAGATGGAAGAGAGAGAGAGAGAGTGAAGAAAGGTTATAAAAAGGTTTTCGGTTACAAAGTTGAAAAGATTTTTTTTTATAAAAAGTGGTAAATATATTTAACGACGCCTTTGGGAATGTGACGTAAGAAGGCCCAAATGAAATTTATGTATACTGTAAATATGAACAATGTAGTTTATTTTCCACACGAATGGCTTTGGCTCCTCCACCTTTTCACAAGGATAAAAGCTTCACTTTAACTCACAAAATATGGATATGGACTTAGTCGGGATGTGAAATTCGGGAGGAAGGGAATAGAGGAAAAAAAAAAAAAAATATTGCAATTTTCATATTATCATCTCTCCGTAGGTTTTTTTTTCTTTTTTTTTTTTTTTTTAGTGGAAGAAGAAAAGAAAAGAAAAAAAAAGTGTGAGAGAGAGAAAGAAAGATAGAAAGAAAGGAAAAAAAGGAAAAAAAAAATTTACGACAGCTGTTGTCAGCTTTATAAAAAAATCTCCTACGACATTTTTACTTTTAACAAAAAGGATATATTCGAAAAAGGTTAGCCTTGTAAAGTTAGTAATATGAACCAAAAAAAGAGAGAGAGATAGAAAAAAACTCGTATTACTTTATGAAATCAACGAGAGTAATAAAAGATAAAAAGAGGGTGGTGGAGAGGGATGTGGGGGGAGGGGAGGGAAAACTCTCCGAGACAAGGTAGCAGATGCGTGATTACGACTTTTTACTTATTGAAAATGATAAGAAAACTTTTTAATTTTCGATTAAAGTTTTTTTTTTATGAGTTGACAAAAAGGTGCGAGACCGTGATGACTTAATATATATTTAATTGATATTATAAAATAACTAATAAACAAATTAAATTATCTTGGATACGCTCCTGAAGGATAGGGAAAAAAAAAAACTTTTTCAAATTTAAATTATATTAAAAATTAATTTGTTAACTTATTTTTTCCCCCTCTCTTTCTCTCTCTCTCTTGCCATAAACTGATTTTTTACGCGATAAATGGTCTTACACGTCACGTATATCGTGACAATCGATTCGTTAAAACAAATAAATAATAATAATGATAATTTATTAAATTTAAAATGTATATGTAAATGTTTCGATAAACAAATAAAAAC
The DNA here is from genome assembly GCF_000006295.1 of Pediculus humanus corporis. Classification (NCBI taxonomy): domain Eukaryota; kingdom Metazoa; phylum Arthropoda; class Insecta; order Psocodea; family Pediculidae; genus Pediculus; species Pediculus humanus. The sequence continues at coordinate 78,867 of NW_002987000.1, forward strand.
AATTTGTAAAACAATTTTTTTTATTTAAAAAAAAAAAAAGTTGAAAGAAAAAAACTTTTTTTTTTCCCGAAACTCTTAAGAGACATAAAAAGAATTTATTATTATAAGAGGAAAGAGAGAAAGAGAGAGAGAATAAATGGATAGAAAAGAGAAAAAGAGAAAGAAAGAGAGAGAAATAAAATAAGAGGTTTTTATGTTTATATGCGAATGACGTCAAAGCTTTCATATATATATATCGTTGAAAGTTTTTTTCTCTCTCTCTCTCTCTAAGAACTATGAAAAATGTATAAAAGGGAGGATGAAGTAACGGACACTGCTTATCGTAAGCTTTGAAAACCATCATCATCATCATCATCATTATTATTATCATCATCACCGTCAATGTTGCGTAACACATATCCAAACATTTTATAAATGCGTGATGCCACTAAAACGTGTATCGGCATAATCATTTCGGATTTGTGAATATTTTTTCCAAACCTTTTTCCTGACACGAACATTTTTTTTTTTTTTTTTTGTTATCTGATACCACGATAAGAATAAAAATGTCCACCTTAAAAATAATTTTCAAATAAATTTTAGGCGACGCCTCGTTTTTTCCAAACCTTTTTAATTAAAATTTATTATTATTATTATTATTATTATTATTTTGTTTTTTTTTCATTTCAGTTGATTTCGATGAATTTTCGACGGAAACGTTAAAAGACGTGTCAGAAAAATATTCTTATGAAAATGACGTCGTCGATTCGAAAATGAAAGAAAAATTTAAATATAATTCGGACGAGGACGACGGGAGTGGAGGTAGCGACGGTAGCGACGTCGGTGGCAAATTTCATAACGAGGAAAACGGGAATGAAGATGAAAAAATTTTCCCGAAAACGGATAAAAAAAAAAAAATTAATAATGATTACGTAATAACAAACGGAAATGATGATAAGGATTGCGACGACGATTCTATCGCGACGACGATGACGTCAACAACGACAACAACAACAAACAACACCCAAGTGCCAATAGTTTGTTCTCAATTAAATAATTCAACCTACGGTTATAATTTAAAAAAAATAATTAACGAAACGACAAACAACAACAACAACAACGGTTTGATAAATAAAAAAGAAACAAACAATGTGATGAACGGGAAAACGACGAAAAAAAAATTTTCCGAAACGAACGTTGTTAACCTTGAAAAATTATTATTATTCGATGATAAGAAAAACGGAAACGTGATAAGCCTTAAAAAACCTAAAACGAAAACCCCATTGATCGTCGTTAAAACCGTTAAAGATTTAAATAACGTGTACAAACATAAAAATGGTGAAATAAATAACGATAGAAATGATGAAGATCGTCGGAAAAAATACGACGTGGAAGAAGAAAAAATAAAAGAATATCTGATGAGAAATGACACGGCGGTGATTTATCAGGAACCCGTGGATCAAAAAGTCAAAGGTAAGTCAAAAATAATCTTTGTCGTTTGTGTTTGTGTTTGTCGCTCTTGGAGAACGCGTGAAAATAAATTTCCCGGCGATTGTTTCCGGGAGGTGGAAGAGGGGAGGGGGAGGACGAAGGGAAGAAAAGCTCGTTTGGTTTTTGTCCAAAGGAATAATCAAAGGAATTCACAACGTTTTTCTTCACGACCTTTGGCAAATATTATAAACGCAAAACAAAATTCAAAGGATAATGAATGCTTTCCTTTCACTTGTGTTTATATTTTTTCCTTATTTTATTTTATTTATCAGACGTTTTTATTGTTTTTTTATTGGGATATTTTTTTGTCATGTGTTGAAAACAATAAGACAGTCGATATTTCCAGTAACCCCCCCTCCGTTCCCCATTCCCTCCTTCTTCCCCCCCAACACCGTCGCAACTTCCCGTTTTTTTCTTTTTTTTTCTCCAGAATATTTTTTATTTTTTTCTTTCTAAAGTTTATTTTAAATGAATCGGAGAAAATTTTATTTCGGTTACGTTTAAATTCGCGTAAGAGGAAAAGAGAAGGGAGAGGGGGGAGAGAGAAAAGAGAAAAGGGAGATTTTAAAAATCGATGACGTCAACTGAAAAAAATTTCTTTAAAAAAGAAAATGGAAAAGAAAAATTTGAAAACTTAAAACAAAATTTTTTTTTGTCCAAACCTGAAACGTTTTTTTTTTAATTTTTAATTTTTTTTTTTTTTTAATCGAACAAACAACAAACGAGAAAAATTTATCTCGGATTCTCCATGAATCATGTCGAAAACGATTCGAAATTTTTTAACAACCATTTTTTTTTATTCTCCAAAATTTCTCCAGCGGTCGTACATAAGACCGAAAAAAACAAAATAATTTCAATTGATTAAATTAACAATTTATTTTATTTTTTTAAAACCGAAATAATAATGATAATAAATAAATAAATAAATAAAAAAGGCGGTCGTGACGTATGAGGAAAAATATAAACAAACAACAACGACAAACGATAATTTAAAATTTAAATGTTTTTTTTTTTTTTTAATTATAAAATTTTAATTTTATTAATTAAAACCAATAATAATAATAATAATAATAATAATAATAATAATAACATGGGAATAAGTCCGTGTGCGTGTGCGTGAGGGCGTGGACTCACTTACGACAAACGCAAACAACAAACAAACAAACGAGTTTTTTTTTTTTTTTAATTAGAAAGCAATAGACCCCCAAGATGACGTCGTTTTTAACCGAAGCAAAAAATTTTCTAATCATCATCGATTCCATTGATGAGGATTTTTTTTTTTTTACGGTTTTGAAAACCTGATGAATGGGGGGGCAGGTTCATTACATGGTTTAAAAAAAAAAAAAAAAAAGCAATAAATAAGAGAGGGGAAAGAGGAGGGAGAGGAGGAGGGGAGGGGTATGAAAGAAGAAAAAGTTTTGAATTTCGGATTCCAAGACCATAAAATAAATGAGAATTTCTATGGGGGTAAATTAATTAAGAAAATCAAAAGGGAAGAAAAATAAGTCAGAGGAAAAACTGGAGAAAAACTTTTCTTTTTTTTTTTTTTTTTTGTTTTTGTTTTCTGTTTTTTTTTTTTATTTCCCCCATTATTATTATTATTATTATTATTTTGGACTTTTCGAAACTTCCAACTGTTCAATCTTAATTAGGTTTTTAATACTGGCCCCTCCCCTCCCTCCCCCCGCCTGACGACGACGACGACGATCCCACTCCCACCATTTTTTTTTTTTAAATGAAGAGTTTTGAGAAAAAAATTTTTTTTTGTTTTCAATAGTTGGTTGCCATTTTAATCACTAATTCCACGTTTTTTTTTCGCGCGTCTTTTTTTGGGTCGTTTGGGGGGAGTGGGGGGTTGTAAAAATTTTTTTAATAATCAAATCATCGTTGATTGATTTGTTTAAAAAAAAAATTAAAAAGATTTGATGGACGAAGGAAGGAAGAACAAAAGAAAAAGTTTTTAAAACGGAAATGGCGGAAGTAGGTAATAAGTAGATGAAAAGTTAAAGATAGAGGAAAGGGAGGGGAAAAGGAGAGGGGAGGGTGAATTTAAAAAAAATTACTTAACGAAAGAGAGAGAAAAAAGAAATATAATTGACCAATTTTTCACTTTTGTCATTTCAATTTCTTCTCCATTTTTTTGTTTTTCTTTTCCAGCATTTTCTTCTTCTTTTTTTTTTTGTTCCAACAAACGCAAACACAAACAACAAACCTTTTTCCTTTTACTTCTTCCATTTTGAAAAAAAATTCAAAATAACCTTTTTCCCGTCCTTATCATCAATCAATTATCAAAAAAAATTTTCCCCTTGAAAATATAAAAGCTAACGAATCATCGTTGATTTTCACGATGAAAAAATAATTTTTCCCGAAGTAAATGAAAAGAAAAACACGTTTCGTATTATTATCATTATTATCATTAGAAAAATAAGAAAAACAAAAAAAAACAAAGATGGAGGATAAAAACGCTAAGACGAAAGGGTTAAAATTAAAAAAAAAGAATTTTTAGTAAAAGCGTGATTTAAGGTGGGCGAAGTGAAATAAGGGGGGAGAGGAGGGGGGTAGTGCGTGTGCGTGAGTATCGTGAGGATAGAGAAGGGTAGGAGTAGGGGGAGGAAAGTAAAAATAAAAGCGTTAATAAGTTAAAAACCAAAATGATCGTGTCATCAAACCTAAGACGAATTTTCCGGCCCCCGAAGGGTCCCGTTAAACTCATGTTAAATCAAATTTCTCGTTATAAATTACAAAAGATTTCACATTTGAATGTTTTTTAATGGAAACTTTAATAATAATAATAATGATGATGATGATGATGATGATGATAATAATAATAATTATAATGATGAACTCGTCGTAGGAATTTATTTTTCTTTTTTTTTTGCACGACGTTTCGTTTCGTCGTGAAATTATTATTATTAATATTATTATTATTATTATTATTATTATTATTATTATTATTATTATTATTATTTCTATTAAATTTTCAATTTTATATGTATTTATAAATTCGTGTATGCACGTACGCACGAATCCACGCACGCACGACGCACGCACGTACGCACTTATTTATTTTCCCGGGGAAATTTTTTTTTATTTGTTTGTCATTTACGCGCCATTTTTCAAATTTCATGTTATGTTTGTATATAAGTAACAAAAACAGGAAATTTCAAAGGAACATAATAATAATAATAATGATGATGATAATGATAATATCATTGGTTTTGTAAAATAGTTTGGGTTGTTTTTTTTTTTTTTTGGGTCCAGGGTTTTTCCTTTCTTTCCAGTCCAACTGGCTACTTTGCGGTTTCCGTTTGTCGGTGTCTGTCTTATCTCGTCAAACTAAAATCTCTTTAATTGTTTCTTTAAGTCATTTAAATTTATTTTATATCCAAAGTTCTTATTTTCTAAAATTAAATGGATTTTATCTATTTCCTTAAAGTCTGTGATTTTTGTGAGCGTGTCATCATCCCTTTCCTTCGTCCTGGAAATGAATGAATGAATGAATGAATGTTGGTAATTATCATCATCATCATCGCCAACGCCGACGCCAACGCGAATGCGCGTATTCTCACTCGAAAACATTCATCCATTAAATATTTGATTCGAAGTGATAACGTTGATAAGAAATTTACCTTAACGATATTCAAAAACATTCATTCATTCATTCATTCTTTTGTTAAAATTTTCATTCCCACCTCCCTACCGCTGACTCCTCTTTTCCCACCTCTCTGTCACTCTACCTCCCACTTTCCCCGCCTTCCCACTTTTCCCACCTTCCTCCCACTCTGACTCCCACTTTTCCCACCTCCCTGCCACTCTACCTCCCATTTTCCCCGCCTCCCCGCTTTCCCACTTCGTCCGTTACTCTCAATGATATCGAGCAAGCGATTAATTTTTTTAATATTTTCTTTATTTTGATTCGAACCCTTAATCAAATAAAAATAAATAAATAAACGTATTAAAAAGTTTCGAGTATTAAATCATAATAATAATAATAATAATAATAATAATAATAAATTACTGAGTCGGCAAAAATCTTTCGACGCCCCCTCCCCTCACCCCCCTTTTGCTCAACAACACATAGAGTAGTAATCAATCGTTAAATTAAATAGAAAAATATTGTATCATACGTATTCGTATGCATAGAATGAAAAGGAAGGAAGAAGAAGAAGAAGAAGAATGTTTTTTTAAAGGGATGAGAAAATTCCATTCGAGGGGGGTGGGGGTGGAGGTGGGAGTAGAGGGAAAGAGTTTGTTGAAAAATTTGAATTAAACAAAATCCCAAAAAGAAGCGGACCTTGGTCATTAAATTTCAAAGTTAATTCATCTTAAGAATTTCTGTTATTCGTAAAAGTTTTTCTTCTTAAACATCATCGTCTTTTTCTTCTTTATGTTGAATCGTTTATTATTATTATTATTATTATTATCCTACTATTTATTTATTATTCCTGGGCTTTTTGGTATATATATATATATACATACATAAGTTTTTCTTTTATGTATAATCGTTTATTATAGGAAATTTTCACAGAATTAACTTTAAGAAAGTTTTCTTTCAAAGACCTTTCTCTTTTCTTATTAAAGAAAAAGAAGAAGAATGTTAAGCGTGGGTGGGAGGGTGAGTAGGTGGTGGTGGTGGTGGGGGAAGTAGTAGCGGTGGTAGAAACAACCGCATCCATCCCTTTTTCTTAATGCGTTTTATGTTTGTTAAATGAGGAATGTTTCTTACGTGTTTGTTTCCATTACATACATATATATATAAATATTATATTTTTCCCTTTTGAGACGGGGAGGGGGAGTTTAAAAAAAAAAAAAAACATTTTTTTCCCGCATTTCCGGTTTTCGGTGTGGAAGGTGTGGGGGGGTATGGGAAAGTTTTTACGAAGTACACACGAAATTTTTTTTTTTTTTTTTTAATTGAAATTAATTTAGAATTGAAAAGTTTCTTAGAAAGTATTTTTATTGTTTTAAAGTTTTCCGTTAAAACAAAAGTCTTAAATTTAGTTTTTCGAAAAGGAAAAGAAGTAAGGAAGAGAGGGAGAGAAGGGAGGAAGGGTAAGGAGGAAAAAAAAGAATATAAAAAATTAAAAGTAATTTACCCGGTTTAAACTCACTCCCACTCACACCCCACACCCCTCGCCATATTGTTACAATTTTTGGGCCTTGAGGGTTAAAAAACTTACCAATGGGATTTGATGAAAATTTAAGTCAGAATCCTTTAAACTGAATGTTTTAAGAAAACCGCAGAGAATCTTGTGTTCATGAAGAAAACCCCTCGAGTCCAAGAATTTCACAAGGAACAGGAACAAGAAGAGAAATAACCCGAAAAACTTTTGAAACGCGTATATAAAAACTTTTCCAACTTACAAATGAAATAGAAACGATGCTGCTCTATTATTTTCCCATACACTCCGCATTGAAAAAAAAAACCACCCCCCTCTCCTCTCCTCCCCTCCCTCTAGTTTGCTCTTTACATTTAAATCTTTTGACCTAAACTTTTATATAAATAAGTTTCAATAAAGAAAAACCGTTTTTTTTAAATATTTTTTCAAAGGAAAACGTTAAAACTTTAAATGTTTTAAAAAAAGGAAATAATTAAAAGGAAAATTTTCAATTAACGAAATCGATCCTTTTTTTTTCAAAAATAATTTTCGATTAAATAATAAAATTATATCATTCGAATTTTTTTAGCATCTCCATCTTTGATTATTATTAACGGTTAAACGAATGCAGGGAAAAAATTTCCCCGCATTTCGGAAAATTTTTTTTTTCCCTTCCTTTTTCCCACCTTCTTTGATTTTTTCTGTCTAACAAATTCACCTGTTTTAATTTTTTTTTTTTAAATATTAATTTCCCGCGTAAATTTTTTTTTTTTGCGCGCGCGCGTGTATCGAAAACGGAAACGGAAATGATTCTTTATTTTTATTTTTTTTGATTTAAAAAATTTTCTTTGGGGAAAAAAAAGAAATACATTTAATGGATAAACAAAGATGGCATATATTAAAAAGTTTTAGGATCGGAAAATAAAAAAATCTCGGAAATAATAATAATGATAATAATAATAATAAAGATTTATATTAAAATAAAAATAAAAAGATTTACATATAAAAAAAAAAAAAGTATTGATTGGTTTTCATGAAGAAAAATCTCCAAAGATTATGGAAAATGAAAATCCAATATTGAGTTTTTTTTTTTTTTTTAACAAGTGAAAATCCACCTAAACGTTATAAAAAAGAGAGAGAAAGAGAGAGAGAAAGAGAGAGAGAGAGAGAGAGAGAGAGAGGGAGAGAGAAAACTAAAAAGAAGATTTGCAATTTTAAAATAATGTTTTTCTTTTTAAAAACTTTTCGATCCGAAGCAGAAGAAGAAGCAGAAGAAAACATTTTATTTCCTTTTAAATTTTCGTGTTAAACTAATATTTATGTCTTTTACATGAAATGTTATTACGTTCCTTTTTTTTTTTTTTTTTAAAGTTTTTCTCTCCTGTTGTTGTTGCTGTTGTTTTTTTTTCTTCCTTTGTTCGAAAAGAATTAAATATAAATTTTTATGTTTTTGCGTTTTGCCGTGTCGCGAACGAGTGTTTTGAGAAGGGAGGAGAAAGGGGAAGAAAAAAAGGGGGAGTGAGAAGGAGGAAGGGTTGAAATTTTGAAGAAAAAATTTTTTTTTTTACCTTGAGTACACGTGAAAAAAATTTAAATTTATTTTCTTTACCTTTCATTCATCGTATTAAATTTTCCTTTGAATTTTTCCTTTTTCTTTCACTTTGAAAGGTATAAAAAAAAAAGAAAAATTAAAGGACGGGGAAAAGTGAAGAAAAATGAAAAACAAATTACCACGAAAATTTTTATCATTATCATCATTCGTCGTCGTCTTTTCCTTTTACGTTTTCCTTTTTTTCCTTTTTTTTTGTCGTACTTATATTTTGTTTAGGTGTTTATAAAATGTTATTTTTCAAAGTTTTTCTTTCTTTCTTATTTTTCCTTTGATTAATTAAAGAGCTTGAGGGTGTTTTTCTTCTTTATTTTTTCTCAACGCAATCAACCTTCATTCACTCAAAAAAAAAGGAAAAAAGGAAAAAAAAAAGGAAAAATTTCCTGTAATCTTAATTTTGATTTAATTTAACAAAAAGTCACACCGCGAAAAATTATTTATTTATTTATTTATTAAAGATTAAATTAAAACGCGTCGCAAAGTTTTCGAGTCAAAGGACAAAAAAAAGAAACCGTATCGAAATTTTATTTATTTAATTATACGTGGGATAAGAAATTCGTGGAACAAGAAACAAAATTGTTTAAAACGTAATAAAAAGTCTCTTTTGTATTTAATTATAATAAAGAACGATTAAGAAGAGGAAGAATTTTTCGGGGGGGAGGAGGTAGGGGGAAGGGAGAGGAAAGGGGTGGGAAAGGGATATTATATTAGGATAAAAGTTGAAAACGTACGTAAAGCTCGCCGTCGTCGTCGTCGTCGTCGTCGTCGTCGTCGTGGGTTTTTTTTTTTTTTTTTTGTCCTTTTCCATTCTTCTTCTTATTCTTATTCTTATTCCACGTCCTTTTCCATTTTCTCCTCCCGTTTAATTTGTGAAAAGCTGATTTTAGCCAAAAACTATTTTAATCCCGTGTAATTGACGGGAGTGGTTCAAAAATCTTTTATTATTCCGTTTCCTGTTATCCGTTTTTAGTGACTTCCTCCCTGGTCGAATCTTCCTGTCTTATAAACTTTTCTCAGTTTCCTTCTTAATTTTCTTCTTTTTTTTTTCTTCTTCTTCATCTTCTTTCCTTTTCCTCTCTTTTCCTTTTTTTTTTTCTAAGAGAATTTGTTTTTATTTTACCGTACCGTTTTTGTTTGTCGTCATTTGTTTAAAAAAAAAAAATTAGAAAAAGACATTAATGACCTTTTTGTTTTTTTAACGATGACGTTTATCTTGACTGGAGAAAATTTTTAACTGGAATGACGTGTCAGGTGAAAAATTACGTAAAAAAAAAATTTTTTTTTTCTTTACTTTTCATTTTACCACGTTTTGTTGGTTTTTATTTTTTCCTTTCTTTCTTTTTCCCGTCGTCGAATTTGATGTGGAAAGGGGGGACGGAGGGAAAGGGGGAGGAAGGGAAGGAGGGAGAGAAATGGTTTTAGGGGAAAGAAAATAAGAAGAAAAAAAATTAACGAAAATATTCATGTAAAATAAGAATTTGAATGAGCTCATTAACAGTCAGACAAGATTCTAGACGGAAAAACACACAAAATAAACCATTATTATTTGAAGAAAAAGTTTAAAATTACGGAAGCACTTCGTCAAACGTCACACAATTCCTGACGTTTTTTTCCTCCCTGCTCACCTTCATCCCCTCCTTCCCCTTCCCCTTTCCCATCCCCTTCCCTCTTCCCCCTGATCCCAAGACTTTCCAAGACTCCCAGAAAAGAACAATTTTTCTTTTTTTCTTTTTTTCTTTATTACCGACATTTTTCCTTCGTTTTTTCTTTTTTTTTATTTAAATAACGAATCCGATTTTTTTTGCGTCTTCTGCTTCCTTCTTTCACCGGAAATAAATCGTCCAGAATATTATTAATAAATTTAATGAAATTTTTCCTTTTTTTTTTTTTTTTTTTGTTTCCAACTAATGCGTTCCAGAGTTTTTTTTACCTTTTTTTTTCTTTCTTATTCTTTCGGTTAACCGGCAAAAAAAAAAAAAGGGAAACGATTTAATTTTTTTTCTGGAATTTCCAGTTTTCCTTTTTTCCCCTCTCAAATCCTTCTTTATCCCTCCATTCCTCCTTACCTTTTCCTAAAAATTGATATTCAAAATCAGTTTAGTTTTTTTTTTTTTGATAAATTTGTTTTAACCTTTTTATGTTTATTTTTTTTTTTGGTTGGTTGTTTTTGTTGTTGTTGTTGTTGCTAATGTAAAAATTTCAATTTGGAAAAAAAAAACCGCTGGAGAAAAAAAAATAAAAAAGGGAATAAATTAACAAAAAAAAAAAAGGAGAAAAAAAAGTTTTTGAAAGTATCAATATGTGTTGTAAATATGGAAACATGACATTCCCATAAATTTTTATAAACGGGAAAAACTCTCTTGAAAAAGTAAAGAAAGAGAAAGAGGGGGGATGGGAAAAAGGTGAAAAGTGGGAAAGTTAAAAAGGAAAAAACATATAAAAGAGTGAGTGAGAAAGAGAAAAGGAAACTTATTTATGTTATTGTCAAGAGAGAGAGAGAGAAAAGTCGGGAAAATTCATTTTTTTTTTTGGAAAGTTTAGGTAAATATCCTGTTGGTTGGTTTTTTTTTTTTTTGGATAAAATTTTCCTTTTTCCAGTTTTCTTTTTTCCCTCTTCCCCCCCTCTCTCGCTTCCCCGCCGGTTAAGACGTCTTTTAAAGGTTACATTTATTTGTCTGTCTCTCTCCCCTCCCCTCCCCCCTTCGGGGCACTTTTTCCCTTTTTAACGTTTTCGGAATTTTTTTTTTTTTTATTTACTTTTTTGAAATTTATCCTTTTTCCCTTCTGAAACTTATTTCTCCAGATGATGATTTAATAAATTTTACCTTTTACCGATTTTCCAACTACAAAAAAAAATTCTCATCGATGACGTTTGTTGTTGTCGTCGTCGTCGTCGTATCACATTCATACTGGAATTCATTTTTCTCTATAATTTTTATTCTTTTTATTTATTATTTCGTGTCATTTATTCCAGTTAAAAAATATTTTTAAAAATTCCGGATTTTCCGAGTTCGTTTGTTGATAAAAATTACTTTACTTTATTATTAAAAAAAAAAAGGAAAAAGGGAAAAAAAGGAAGGGAAAAAAGGAAAACACTTTTTTTTTTACGAAGCACAAAAAATTTTTTTTGCACAAAAAAAATTTTTCTTTTTTTTTTTTTTTTTTTCAATACCTTCCGGCCGTTTTTTTAAAAATATTTTTCCAGGCATTATTGACTACAACCATTGTTTATTATCATTATTATTATTATAAATTTTAGGTTTATTAAAAAAAAAATTAATAATAAAGTCGTTTTTGGAGAAAAAAAAAAAAAAGGGGAGAGAAAAAAAATTTAAAAAAAAAAAAAATTAAAACGTTTCGGAAATGAAAAGAGAAAAAGAGAGAAAGAGGGGGGAGGAGAAGGGGGGAGTTGGATGGATGGATGGATGGATGAGTGGGAAAAAAAGAAAGAAAAACTGTCAAAAAAAAAAAAAGAAAAGTTTAGCTGGAAAAATTCGAACGGAAATAACTATCGTAGAGTTTTTTTTTTTTTATTCATCGAGACTTGAATAATAAAAGAGGTAAATTGTAGTAGTAAATGAAAGATACATAAATAATAATAATAATATTTTTTCTCCAGCCGAATAATGATAATAATAAACATTTGCTGGAAAAACACAAAGAATAAAAGAAAATTTTTTTTTTACGTAAGGAAACGAGGATTTTACGACGGTAAATGAATGATGAGAGCGGTTTGAAAGTTAAAAAAAAAATCCATAATAATAGGTCATTTTATTCTCGCATCTTCCTCCATTTTGTTTTTTTTTTTTTCGCTGGAGAAAACAAAAAAAAAAAAAACAAAATGGCAGACGAGACACGATGACAAATTGTTGTTAGTTTTTTTTTTTCGATTCGGAAAGATTTCATGGTAAAAAAAAAACGTTTCACCTGCTGCTGCTGCTACCGCCAACAACAACCTTCTTCCACCTTCTTTCCGCCCCCTCACTTACTTACTTATCTTTTACGTCATATCCTCTTCTTTTTCGTTTTCTTCCTCCCCTCACTCCCCCTCCTTTCCCCCACTACAAAAAAAAAGTGGAAACTGTCAAATGGGTTACGGGTTTCTTTCTTTTTTTTTTTAACCAAAGTCATTTTTCTTTTTTTTCCTAACCTAAACTTGTCACGATTCTAAATTCCTTTTCTTTCTCTTTCTCTCTCTCTCTTTTCTTCATCCCTTCCGCCATTTTTTCAACCATCTTCATCTTCATTTTTTTCTTAAATGTTATTATTATTATTATTATTACTATAAAGTAGAAAAACGTTTTGAGGTAAAAAAAAAAAAACGGAAAAAAAAAGGTTTGTTTAAAAGTGGAAAAGCTTTTGATTCAAGTTAAACATGTATAAAATCGGATTATTCATATAATCTTTCTCTTCTTCTACTTCCACTTCCACTTCTTCTTCTTCCACTTTTTTTTTTTTTTTATTATTATTACTTCTTTTTCTTCTCTCTTTTTTAGTTTATTTTTTTTTTATTTTCCTCGGTCGAAATTCCTACTAAGAGATTTCATTAAAATCTTATTTTGTTTAAGAAAAAAAAAAAAGGAAAATTTCAAAGGCAATAACATTAAAATGTTTTTTTTTTTTTTATGTTTTATTATTATTATTATCTTACGATGATTGTTAAAATTTCACGATTGTATAAATTTTTTTTTTTTCTCGCATTTGTTCGTCGATTTTTTTTTCGGAAGGGAGGAAAAAGGAAGAGAGGAGGCAGAGAGGGAGGAGGGAAATTAGTTGTTTTTTTTTTTTAACCGAAATCCTGAAGAAACGCAAAACGAAAGAATAAGGAGGAGGAAAAAATCGTTACCGCCCTGTTTTTTTTTTTTTTTTCCAAAATTTTTTAAAATAATTTTTATTATTTAACTTTTGTGTAATTAATAATTTTTACCTTTTCTCCTTCCACGTTTTTTTTTTTTATTCAGCCATTACTTTTTGTAACTTTATTAATTTTTTATTAAAATTTTGTTGTTACGGAAACGCGAAGATGTGATATCGAAACAGTCGTAAATTTATCATCATCATCATCATCATCATCATCATCATCATCATCATCATTATTATTATTATTATTATCATTATTTAAATTACGGAGTTTGATTTATTAAAAAGACAAGATAAAATTTAATAATTTTTTTTTTTTTTTAAATATTTGAAATTTTTTATAAAAAAAAAAATTTATTATTATTATTATTATTATTATTACGAAAGGCAAAAAGGTTTAAAAAAAGGCTCCAAAAGGTTCCAAAAGGTTTTTTTTAATACATAAAAAGGAATTTACAGTTGATTAATTTTTTTTAAATTAATTTTGATGGTATCGTGTTTTCAGAGACATTTCTCGCATATAAAAATTTGTTTTACTAATATCTGAAAATGTACAGGTACGAATTCCACCAGGTTCGTTGATAAGATTTTAAATAAAAATCCTTTCTCTCTATATTTTCAACTGTTAATTCGATGTTCGCTGGAGAAAAGTTTCGAAAAATAAAATTTTTTACTATTCTTCTCCATAATATCCATAAATTTTTTCGTTCTCCAGTGTGTGTAAATATTTCATATTAAGTCCGAATGGTAATATTTAAAAAAAAAAAAAAATGAACGACGTGAATTTATCATCATTATCATCATCATCAATGATTAAAATTTCCAGACAAAAAAAAAAGAAAACGATAGTAATAATAATAATAAAGAAAAGAAATATTCGGGTGAAAAAAAAAGGTACAAAAGTTAATAAAAATAAAAAAAAATAAATAAGCAATTTAAATGCGATTCGAGTGTTGCAATTTCCCGCCGCCAACACACTCACACGCACACGCACGCACGCACGCACACGACTTCATCACATTTAAATGACTTTAATATTTTCTAACGTTTTCCACACCTTTTTTTTCCTTTTTTTTTTTTTTTTTATTACCCTTTTCACGTTTTAATACGTCTATTACATCAAAGTTTAAATATAACCGCATAATCCGTCTTCTGCTTTCAAAAAAAAAAAAATGGCGGTAGAAGTGGCGGCGGTGGTGGTGATTATTTTTTTTAAACGTATATTATTAAACACCATTTAAATAATTCATTGGAATTTTTTTTTTTTTTAGGCGCGTCGAATAAAAAATTGAGCGTTTTTTTTTATTCAATTCTTTTTAGGAAAAAGTGGTTGTTGAGAACGTGGATAGTTCCACGTTAATGACGTGGTTCGATTCGATTGCTTACACGACGAAAATAATTTTTTATCGTTTTTGCTTCCCACGTTTCATTCTTAATTACGCTTTGTAAGTTTTTTTCCAGCGATACGGATACGGAAATTATGTTTCTCAGTACCATATCCGGTATTTATCAATCAGCTGATCGTTGATGACGTAAACGCTGTCGTAATCGGAATCGAAATCTATTCTTTCCATATTCCCGATGAATATTCTAGAGTATGACATTTAAATATGCTTTTATAAAAATTAATTAAGTGGTCGACGATTTCCGTCATCGTCATCGCCATCACCATCATCATCATCATCATCATCATCATCATCATCATTATCATTATTATTACCGAGTTTTGTTTTTTTTGTTTTGTAATATCCCGAAGCGGAAGCAACGACCAGTGACCGATGGTTTTACTGGTTGTCATGAATTTATATGACGTGACAATTACGAGGTGAAGAGTAAGTTCAAGTGTCTATTTTTTATTTTAAATAAAATTTTATTTTTTGACTTAAATATGAAATATTGATGAGAGAGTCATAAAAAAGAGAAAGGGGAAGGATGGAGGGGGAGGGGAATGGGAAGAAAGATGAAGGGAGAGAGAGAGAGAGAGAAATGGGAGTCGTTAAAACGGTTAATTTTTTTTTTTGAAGTCTTTGAAATAAAATTATATTTTTTTTATTTATTACTCCTCGAAAACATTTTATTCATACTTAAATTTCATCGAGTTTTGGACATTCCAGGAAAATATTACTGGAAAATTCATGGAGAACGAAAAAAAAATAAAATAAATAAACGAGTCCGCTTTGATTATAATTAAGTGAGACTATATTCGTCCGTTACGACTGACGAATGGGTAAGGAAGAGAAAGGGGAGCAAAACAAAATAATAATAATAACAATAAAAACAAAATTTTCATTCAAAGCTACTATTACGATGAAGGGGGAGGGGGAAAGGAGAAAGGGGAAGGGAGAAAAAAAGAAAGTACCGACCGTGAAAAAGGAAAAAAAATGAAAAAGCTTTCGCGTAAGATTTGATAAACCGACGCGAGGCGACATAAAGTAAATTGATTCATCGAATAAGAATAAAAGAGCAATAAAAGAAAATCCGAGAAAATTAATTTTGGTTTGAGAGTGGGGAGCGGTGGTGGTGGTGGAAGTAGGAAAAGAAAAAAAAACGAAAATGAAAGAATGATGAACGAGGAGAGAGGAAAAAGAAAAAGGAAAAGTGTTATAAAAAAAAAAGGCGTAAAATATGAGAAACCGGTTGAAAGAGAGAGAGAGAGAGGAGAGAAGAGGTTGAAGGGTCCCGAAAATATGATGAGAAAAAAGAAAAGGGGAGAGGGGGGGGAGAGAGAGAGGTGAAAACGCACACACACACACGTGAGTTTAATATCGGTGTAAAAAAAATAATAAAATAAATAAAAATTGTTTCAAAACAAAACGCGAAATGTTTCGAAACATTTTAATAAAAAAAAAAGAAAAATTATTATTATTATCGAATAATAAAAGAAGAGCATTCGGTTATGAATATCGTTTTGTGAAAATATTATTATTATTGTTTTTTTTCTTTTCTGCTTCCACGTCTTTCCTTTTTTTCACTTTCTTTCTTCCTATTTTAAAAAAAAATTTTTTTCTTTTTATCGGTTTGTGAGATTTTCCAGATTTCAAAATTGGAAAATATTTAAAAGAATACAAAATAATAATAATAATAACAATGAGGGGTAGAAAAAAGGCTTTGAGAGATTTAAAATAAAATAAAAAAAGCGGCGAGAAACGAAAAAAAAAAAGTTTTAAATAAAATTGAATTAAATTTATAGTTTTTATATCCGCCATTTTTATTTATTTTAAATCTCTTTTTCCTTTTTTTTCCTTTTTTTTTTTTTACTCTTTCAAACGAGTAAATTTTAATTTACAAAAAAAAAAAAAAAAATAAGAATAAGGTACGATCGTTTTAATTTTTTTTTCAAATTTTAACTGCTCCCACTTTAAAAAAATAAAATTTATGCGCGAGTGAGTGCGAAGGAAGAAAAATTGAAGTAAAGTCGCCCGAAGGACTCGATCGTAAGTCGTCATACGTCAGAGATCTCAGGAGGGGGTCTTACAGGTCCCGTGATTCCCCTCCCCACCCCCATCCCATCCCTCAACCCCCCATCGTTCTAATGCTACGTTAAATTTTACTTCCACGCATGAACGAATTCACATATCATTATTTATTATTATTCTCAACAAAAGTTTCCTTTTTTTATAATTTAAGTGTTGAATTTTCAATAAATTTTCTTTGCTTTTAATCATTTTTATTTATTTTACTTTTAACTTTTATTTTACAATACTTATTTATAAATTTACTTTTATTATTATTATTATTATTATTATTATTATTCTCGTCGTCGTCGTCGACGTCGTCATGCGTCAACCTCTTTTATCCAAAAATTATTAAATGTCGAAATGAAAAAAAAAGTAAAAGTAAAGGTTTTTTTTGACACACGTTTCTTTGTAGATTAGTAATAAAAACACACGCAAGAGCGCGTGCGAGGAGAAGGGGGCCCAAGGGGGGGGAGAGAGAGAGAAAGTATTACGCGGTAATTCTAATGAAAATAAAAAAAAAAAACAGGATTCAAAGAATGTTTGGTGAAAGTTTACCCGAGGGAAGACATATCACTGTTGGATTTAAGCCATCACCTTTAATCGATTGGGTAATCCATCAACCAGGTTGTGATGGAAGGTGAAATTCACTTTCCTTTTTTTTCTTTTCCTTTTACACGCACTCTCTCTCTCTCTCTTTAACTCTCTTTTACTCTCTCTCTTTCTCTCTCGTAAATTTTTTTTATCCGTTTTATTTATTTATTTAACTTTTTCTATTTCTCTCTCTTTCTCTTACTTTCTTCGTTTTTTCTTATTTTTTTTACTCTACCCCCACCCACTCTTTCTCTCTCTCTCTTTTTCTTTCATCCCTCATTTGAGGTGAATGGAAATTTTTTCCTCATTTTTTTTTTTCTACTCTTCTTAGCATACGTATTTCCTTCCATATATTTTTAGTCATCCTGCTGTTTCTCTTTTTTTCCTTACCCTGACATACAGGGATCGTTAACCATCCTAATAGTTTTTTTTTTTTTTCGAATTGCTGTCTTTTTTTTTTATTCTTCTTCCACGGCTTTCAGCTTTAATGCTTTTTAATTTTGAAAAAAAAAAAAATCTAGAAAACCTTTTTTACTTTCGAGAAGAAGAAAAAACAAAAAAAAAAAAAAAAGAGAGAGAGTTTTTTATAGTCGTGACTTATCGAGAGAGAGAAAGAGAGACTTTTTAATAAAAAAAAAAAATTATCTAAAAATACGTTTTCTAAATACACGTTTAATAAAAAAAAAAAAAAAAATTTTTAAGTCCCACGCATTCACACGCAAAAGAGAGAGAGAGAAAAAAAAAGTAAATAACGCGCGGGAGTCTTTTTATTTGAATGTGATGTAATTGAATTTAAACGCGGGGGGACGAGAAGGGGAGGAGAGAAGTGGGTAGGATGAGAAGGATGAGGGGAGGGAGGAGGGAGGGGATAAGAACAAAAGCAGACGCCAAATAAAATGCGGTCATTAGAACTGCTGTTATCGCTTAACTAATGACTGCATGAAAGCTAATTAAAATCTTTATGATTGATCCAGACCTCAATGTGGGACGATTAACTTAAGGAGAAACCGCAACAACAACAACAAACAACTACAAACAAAAACAAACAATAATATAAACAAACATGATATAGAAATAGAGATAGGAAAAAAATGAAAAAAATTCATCGCCATTTTTTTTTTTTTATATTAATTTTTTTTTCGGGTAAAAAATTTACCTGTCGGGAAAATAGGATGGGGATGTGGTGAGGGGAGGTAGGGAGAGGATTTTTTTTTTTTTTATAAAGTTGGCAATTTTTATTGTTTAAAAAAAAAAAAAAAAAATATTTATTTTTATTCCGGTGTGTGTGCGAACGTGTGTGTGTGTACATGGAAACCAATTGAAATTTTCCTAATTGTTTTCCTCGGGGAAAATTGGCGCCACGTCTAAAAAAAAAAAAAATTCTGTCTGGTTCCCTACGTTGTTCGTTCGTTGTTCCTTTTTTTTTAAAAAAATTCATTTGAAATTTTTTTTTTTTTTTTTTTTTTAACGAATTCTCGGCGTCTTTTGTTCCGTCGAACTCCCCCGCCATTTTTTTTTTTTTTTTTTTTAATACAACTGAGCGGATTTGTCAGATGTTAAAACTTTGCCATTAAAAAATTGTAAATTAAATTTTTTTTTTTTTTTTTGTAAGATTTTTATGACGTGTGCGGTTTTTTTTTGCCAGAAATTTATTTAAAAATTAAAAAAATTGATTTGGCTCCGATAAAAAAAAATTTTCATATCCGTCGTGGAATTAGATAAAACCTAAAAAACTTCTAATATCATCGTACACACACGTAAACAATCTCTCGCGTTTTTTTTTTTTTTACTTAATCTTACGACACGTTCGTTTTTCCCTCATCCCATTCCCCCTTCCAACCCTCGGTTACTTTTATGTGGGAGTGCGGGGGTGCGATGCGATCGTCGTAAAAAAAAATTCACCCTTAAAACGAATCTTAAAAAATTTTTTTTTTTTTTATTAATTTAATTTTTTTTTTATTTGACTTTCACCCCTTTTTTTTTTTTTTTTTTGTTTAAAAAAATTTTTTGCTGTCGTTAAGAAAAAAAAAAAAAATTTTTTTTTTTTTTTTCGAGGCAATCGAACTTTTCGCCTTATTAATTTTTACCCCTCGTGTTTTTTTTTTTAAAACTTTTTCTACCCTCTCCCGATTTTCCCTTATTTTTTATGGCCAAGGTGGGACAATTTGTGTAAATTCTTTTATTATTATTATTATTAATATTGCTACTGTTTACGACTCGGTTTTGAAATTATAACAATAACACGAAATGAACCCGTTATTTATTTATTTATTTTTTTTTTAAATCATAAAAATAACTGATTTTGTTAATTGTTGATTTTATATAATGTGAAGAGGGGATGATGATGATAATGATGATAATGATAATGATAATAAAAATTATTTGTAGAGTTTTTAATGTTTAAAAAAAAAAATTTTTTTATAAGGAGAGAAAATAAATCGAATGAATGGTTAAAATTGAAGGTCGTAAAACGATCGTTTTTGTCGCGAGAAATGAGAGAGAGAGAGAGGGAGAGAGAGATAGAAAAATTCTCTTAACGTCATTTCCTTTAAATAATAATAATAATAATTGTTTTAGTGCTGACACTTGATGCCGAAGAATTTTCCTTTTTTTTTTTGTTCATTCATTTTATTATTCTTTTCCTTCCTTCTTCTTCCTTTTTTCATTTCGTTTCGTTTTTATTGGGTTGGCCAATAAGTAACTGCGGATTTTACCAACAGATAGTTTGTTTATTTTTTTGAGTACGTTTACGTTTTTGTACAAACATGAACTTTTGGTATGTTATTACTTGGTTCCTTCTGTAACATTCGGTACCAAAATTTCATTGAACTCATAAATAGTACGCGAGCAAAAGACATTTAAACATGGGGAGCCAAAGCGAGCATTTCCTCCACATTTTACTTTTTTATTTCTGAAAGGGTGTTAATGCTTCCCAGGCCAATAAAATGTTGTGAGCTGTGTAGGGGGATGAAACCTTAATAGAACGGCAGTGTCAAAACTGGTTTGCGAAATTCCGTTCTGGAGATTTTCCTTTAAAAAATGAGGAGCGCTCCGGGCGTCCATTGGAGGTTAACGATGAGCAAATAAAGGCCCTCATTGATTATGATCGGCATAGTTCGACGAAGGACATTGTAAAGAAGCTAGATGTGTCACATACGTGCGTCAAAAACTGTCTGCGGCGTCTTGGGTGCCAAAAAAAGCTTTATGCGTTACTTTGGGGAACGTTAGTTAACGAGGCGACTTGGTTTTTGCGATATGCTTCTTAAACGCAATGCGAATGGCCCTTTTTTGAAAGAATGGTCACCGGAGATGAAAAGTGGGTTGTCTATGATGACTTTTTGAGAAAAAGATCCTGGTCTAGGCAAGGAAAGAGGCACCAACAACTTCTTTGAATGACATTCACCAAAAAAAGGTATTGTTATCATTTTGGTGGGATTACAAAGGCATAGTCTACTTTGAGCTGCTGCCACGAAATCAGATCATAAATTCAGAGGTTTACATTCGACAATTGACAAATTTAAATGATACCATCCAAGAAAAACGATCGGAGCTAGCCAATAGCAAAGAAATTGTCTTTCACCACGATAATGCCAGGCCCTCCCCATCTTTAGCCACTGGACAAAAACTACTGGAGCTAGGCTGGAATGTTTTGCTGCACCCTCCATATAGTCCCAAACTAGCTCCAAATAATTATCATTTTTTCCGATTCCTAAAAAATTTTTTAAACGGAGAAAAATTCCAAAACGACAATGAGGTCAAAACTGCATTGGAGCAGTTTTTTGCTCCTAAAACTAAAGAGTTTTATGAAAAAAGGAAAATGATACTACCCAAAAAATGTCAAAAGGTCACCAATAATAATGGACATAATATAATACATAAAAATAATTTTGCATAATTAATAGATCGTTTTTTGTTTTCTTAAAAAATTCGTAAATACCTTTTTGCCAACCCAATAACTCTCATCGTCGTACGAATGTCTATACCGTTATCTACTTACACGTTACGTGTCACTAAAGCGGTAAAAAAAAAAAAAAAAACGATTCCGACACGAAAAAATTCATTCGGTCCAGACGGATTTTTTTTTCTTTTCTCGTTCGTTTCAATCTTTTTTTCTTTAAATCGTTCGGGAAAATTTATTCTTATTCCACGTCGATTTTAATTTTTTTTTATACACGTTTTCAACACACCTTTTTTTTTTTTTAAACACGTGACGGTAGAAAAAAATTTACGTGTGTGTGAAAACTCATTAAAAACAAATTGCGTTGTTTCGTTGTCACATTTTCAACCCTCGCTCCAAAAATTTTAAATCTTTTTTTTCGTTGGAATAAAAAAACGGGGAAAATTTTTTTTTTATTTCCAAAGTTTTTTTTTTTATTTTAAGCTATAATTTAAAACGGATTTTCTGGAAATGAAAATAATAATAATAATAATAATAATAATAATAATAATAATGACGACAGGAGAGAAAGAGAGAGGAAAAACCTTTTTTTCGAGGGTCGGAAAAATTCAAAAATAAATAAATATATATATTATTAACGTCGTCGTGACATGACACAATTAAACTTTTGCAATTTTTCTTTCGTATTTAATATATTAATTTTTTTTTCTGCCGCGTGTGCGTGAGTGTGCGTGAGTGCGTGTGTGCGTGCGAAAGGTCCGTCGGTTATATTATCAACTCGAATAATAACACCTTCGATAATGTGTACATTTTGGAAAAGACTCAACCCGTCCGTTGTTTAATCTAAAACGTAAACAAGAAAGTTGTCTGACCGACGGTTATTTAATCCTTTTCATAATCTCGGATTCTCAACTTTTAAAATTTTCATGTTTTTCAAAAAGATTATATTTAAACTGGAAATAAAAAAAAAATTTTCCTCCTTTTCCTCTTTTTTCTGGGGGGCTTGGGGAGAAGAAGAAAGGAGGATGAGAGAAAAGCAAGCGTGTGTGTGTGTGTGTTTTGAGTAAGTGAGCGAGAGTTTTTATTCGAACCTATTCATTTTTTTTTCTTTTTTTTTTTTCTATTAAATAATCTAAACAAATTTCGAACGGTTTCCGCTTCCTTCCCTCCCCTTTCTCTCCTTCTCCTTCCTTCCTTAACATTTCCACTTTCGTACAAAACCGCAGCCATTTTTATTTATTTATTTATTTATTTTTCCCAGACGAAAAAAAAAAATATTTATATTATTATTATTATTATTATCATCATCCGAATAATAACGGAAAATGGAAACTTTTAAAACTTTTCTATTTACACGTTTATTTTTTTTTTTTTTACAATGCATATCGTTTTAAAGAGTTTTATTATTAAAATGGGGAGTCGGAATTAAAAAAAAAAATAAATAAATAATGATTATTAAAGTTTTTTTTTCGGGGCGAAAAAAAAAGATTAAAAAAATTTATTTGGGGGTGGGGGAGGGGGAAATAAGGCGCCGAAAAATAAGCAAAAAGAAAATTCTGAGAAAATGACGTGTCAATAATAATAATAAATAATTAAAAGTTTTATTTGATAAGTTGTCATATGATGATGATAACATCAAAATTTTGTTTTATTTTTATACTTTCTCAAACGTAAAAAGAGAGGGAGGGGTAGGAGTCAGGGGTGAATACCTTTGAACTTTTGCCAATTTAATGGTCCAGAAAGAAGAAGAAAAAAAAGAAAAAACATAAAATTTATTATTATTATTATTAACGATTGTTTTTCCGATCGAAAAAAAAAAAATTGTTGATATTTTTCCACTCCCGTCGTGACGTAACGTTTAAATTATCTTAAATTGGTCATTATTCGATTTACAATTTATTATTTTTTGAAAAAAAGAATAAAGGGGGAGGAGAAGGGGGAATTTTCCCAACGATTTTTCCACAAAAGAGATAGAAGAAACCATTTTGTTTCACCTCTTTCCTTTTTTATGCACTCACGCGACGACTTTAACGTTCAACCAATTAATTATTAAAATTTTCTTTAATTAATATTTTAAATATAAGAGAGATAAAATGAAATCAAGTTGTAGTTAAAAGTAATTTTAAACAATTGAACATGTAAATGTGATTGACTATCCCGAAACATCCTCATTTTCTAATTCCACGTTCGGTTTTTCTTGTCTTGTCCCTTCTTTCTTGTTAAACGGAAAATCTTCGTTTTACTTTTACTTATTCGATGAATAAATAAAATTGAAAATTTTCACGTAAATAAAATTAAAATGATTCAATGGAATGGAATGAAATAATAATAATAATAATGATAAAAGGTTTCAAAGAGAAAATGTCGACGATGATGATGACGTCATAAGGAAAAGGGACAAATTGTGTTCAATTGTTTGAGAAAACATTTAATAAACAAATTTCAAACTTCTACTAAAATTATTCCTTACCTTTTTTTTCCTTTGAGAGAGTAAGAAAATCGCGGAGGTTTTGATATAAGAGAGAGAGAGAGAGGAGAAGACAAATCACGTGACTGACACACATATACTCTCGCGTAATAAATCATAAATGTTGTCGTGTCATTACCTTCAACCTTCCGTTTGTTATTTCGAAAAAAAAAAATTTTTTTTTTTCACCTCCCTCGTGAAAAAATTTTAAGAAGCAGACGACGAACGTGTAACGAACGGATTTGACGTTTTCCCGATAAGCAATTTTTAGTTTATTTTTTTTTTTATCTCTATCACTCTCTCCTTTTCTTTCCTTTTTGTTTACGAAATAAAACGACATGGTTGTTAAGAAAAGAAAATAAAAAAAGAAGTTGGCAAACCTGCATTAATGTTTTGTCAACGTTAATTAAAAAAAAAAAAAAAAAATAAACAATTGAATCCGACGAAATGGCGCGAAATTAATTTGATGACGTCAAAGAACGAATCTGGGGAAAGAGCAGGTGGGTGAGGAGGTAGGTATAAAATCAATAATCAATACGAACGAGGATTTCGGATCGTAAAATTCATGTTATATCAATTAGTGAACGATGACAAAAAAAAAAAAATATTTTGAATTTTAATAATAATAATAATATTTTCGCATTTTTGTATAAAATCCGTCGTAAATATTTTTTTTCCCTTCCTCTCTCCCACTCTTCCACTCTTCCTGCCTTCCTTTTTTTTCCTTTCTCTCCCTTTTTGTCGAACAAATGCGAAAAATGCGATTTAGGGTGTCGCCATTCGAAAAATGTCAAATTATATTTTTTAAAAAAAAAGATGGCCGCGGAAATTATTTTATAAAAAATTTTTTAAAATCGTTAAAATGAGATTTTTAATCGATTGTTCGAGATTTTTTTTTTTTTTTATAATTCGATTTTTCGATTTGTGTTATTTTGTTGGTAGCAATGATATTTATTTAGGGTCACGTCATAAAAAAAAAAATTTTTTTTATAATACGATGGACTACGATGGTTTTGATATTCACATTGGGAAATACAAACGGAAATCGTTAAAAAAAAATTTTCTTTTTTTTTTTTCTCTCTATCTCTCTCTGTCTCTCTCTCTTTCCGATTGGTTTTTTTTTTTTACTGGAAAATTTATTACATTTGGGACTTTTCTCTTTTCCAATATTTTTCATTTTGTGTTTTTTTTTTTTTTTTTTATAGAAAAAATTTATTTATTTTAACCTACCTAAAAATCATCTTTTTTTTTTATTCTTATTCTCCCCCCTTTTCCCCCGAGTTTGACCGATTTGTCGGTTGTTACTTTATCCACTTCCGTTTCCGTTTCGGTTTTTTTTTTTTTATTTACTTTTTTACCTTTTTTTTTTTGAAAATGATTTTGAAATTTTATTTTTATAGAAATCATGTCGTGATTTTTAGGTTTGACGTCGACGCCGCCATTTTTAAATATTCTTTTGGACTTTTATTCAAAAATACTCGCTCTCTCTCTCTTTCTCTTTTTTTTTCTTTTCTTCTTTCTTACCCTCTCTTTTCCTTTTTTTTCATTTTCTTATTTATTTCTGTACCTTTACTTCTTTCTCTTTCTCTGTGCTTATATATCGATGTAACTTTTTCTTTCGTTTTTGATTCTCCCTTTCTCTTTCTCTCTTTTTCTCTCTCTTTCCTTCTTTCTTATTTTCACTCTCTTTCTTTTTTTTTCTTACCCTCTCTTTATTTTTCTTTTCTCATCCAATTTCCTCACCTTTTTTTCTCATTCTTTCTCTCTGTTTATCAACTATCCATGCAACTTTTTTTTTCATTCTTTTTCATTCTCTCTCTGTCTCTTTCTCTCTCTCTACTTGTTCATTTTTTTACTTTTCTCTCTTTTTTCCTCTATCTATCCATCTGTTAAAACATTTATATGCGTCTTTCTCTTTCCGTCTTTTTCGTAACCCCTTAAAAAACTCCTTTCAATGACGTACCTTACATACACACGTGGCACAAATTTTTTTTTTTTTTTTTTCATTATCGTAACAATCATCATCATCATCATCATCATCATTCTTTCATTACGACGACGACGATGACAAATATAAGAAAAAAAAAAAATTCATTTCGTTTCGAGTTTTTGTGTGTGTGTATTAATAAAAAAAAAAAGAAAAAAAAATTGTAAAAAGGAAATTTTTAAAAGGAAGAATTTGCAAAGGAAATGATGATTCCCGAAGTTCCAATCAAATCCCCCCTCCCCCCGAAAAAAAAAAAAATTTTTTTTAACAAAGCTATCTGACAATTTTTTTTTTTTTTTTTTTCATCATCATTCGTAACGAAAAAAAAGAAAAGGAAAAAAAGGAAGAAGAAGAAGAAGAAAAACCTCCCTGGGGCTCTTATCACAAGAGTGATGTTTAATCAAAAGATTCTTTTCGTGATAACAGTTTTTTTTTTTTTCATTCTTTTGAAAAAAAAAAAAAAAAAATAACAAAAAGAAAATGAAAAATCTCAGGGAAAAAAAAAGAAAATTTTCTTTTTCTATATCACACCATTACATGTTCTTTGATAAAACCGGGAAATCGTCATCATAGGGCGGTTGTTTGGCGGTTTAAAAGAATCGGATAATGGCGGCGTGAATATGTGACGTCATTTCCTCTAAGTTTTTTAAAATACGTTTTTGACGATTGGGAGGGGAAAAAAAACAAAAAAAAAAAATAATTTTTTTTTTATTTTTAAATTTTTTCCCGCCATTTTTTTTTTTTTTTTTGGACGTGGAAGAAGAATAAACGTTTTTCCAACTTCCTCCTCATTCCTCTCCCCTGCTGCGTACGAGTTGAAATTTCTTTTCGGTAATGGACCATTAATTCACTTTCGATGTTTTCAAAGGTGGTGGTCTGCATATGATCCAGGAAAGTTTTTCTTTTCTACAGTTTTTCCAGGTTTTATGTATTTTTTAAATAAATTTCAGTTAAAAAAAAAAAAATATTTTTATAAGCTCGCACTATTACTTTTTTTTGGGGGTAAAGTTTTAGTTTTTTTTTCGTGGGGGAAGGTAGGGGAGGGAGGGGGAGCATTATTTCATTTTAATTTGTTATCACATCATTCCAAAAAAAACTTTGATTTTAACGACACACGAAAGCGATAACAAAATAATTTTGGAATCGTAAAATATGTTGTAAATCGTCGGTTTTGAGAGCTTTAAAATTTTTAGTATATACGCTGGAAAATTTTTTATGTGTATCGGATTCGGTTTTTCTTTTTTTTCCTCCAGGAAAACTTTTTTTCTTTCCCCAATGTCATCCCACACGATTTTTTTTTTAGTTTCTCCAGGTACGCGAAAGAATTTCAAAAAAGAAATTCGTGACGTGTTTTTTATTTTTATTTTGTTTCCCTTTCGGAAATTTACGTGGATTTGGAATCCGGAAAAAAATGACGCGAAAATTTTCAATCATTTCCGGTTTAGATTCTCCATGAATTTAGAAAAAAAAAAAAAATTCTCCAACGACAACGGATGTGATCGACACCTAAACGAAATAAAAATAAATCAAATATTTTTTTTCTTTCTCCCCAATACCGGAAAAGGAAATGAAAAACTTATTTGTCCTTGCCAAACAAACGATAATAATAATAATAGTTTTTTTTCCTTACCGTTTTTAAAATTTTTCCGTTTTTTGTTCAGGTAAAAAAAATTTTTTTCATGTCGTGAACCAAAATTAAATCTATAAATTAAATATTGATATAAATAATAATTTTGGTATTTATTTAATATTCAACAGAGTGTGAAATCTGTTTAGCTGAATCAACGATTCTTTTTTCTTCTTACGAAAACGCGACCCTTTTTTTTGTCTTCTTCTGCCACGTCTTTCTTACTTTTATTATTATTATTATCTTTTGAGTTTTTTTTCCTCCTTCTCGAATTTTATTTGAATTTTACAAGAGAAAATCGTGTCTCTTTTTTTTTTTTTATCTCCCCACAACTTTTCCTTTTTTCCTTTTTTTTTGTCGTTTTTCATTTCGTTTGACTTGTGATCGAGACGGGAGGGGAGAAGAGAGGAGAGGGTTGCGTGAGGGTGGGGGTGGCGGTGTCAGGTAGAAGTTTTTAGAAAATCTGCGGTCGACCTTTATTACTTTCGACTTGGTTTTATCGTTTATTGATTCTTTGAAAAAGGAAAAAAGGAAAAAACAACATGTCCGTCCGTCCTTTTTTTCCGTTTTTTTTTTATTTTATTTTTTTTCGGTTTTATTTATTTTTCAAAAATGAAATTTTTTTTTCTTCCTTTGAAATAAAAAAAAAAATAATAATAATAATTAATATATTTAATCGCGAATGAAAAAAAAGAAAAAAAAAAGAAAATTTTTTTTTTGTTATATTAAAAAAGGTTATCAAAGGAAAGATGAGAATATCAATTATCAATCTTAGATAATGGAGAAAAAGTGAAAGAGAGAGATAGAAAGTAAAAAAGAAAATAAAATGAAATAACCTCAAGGATTTGAGTTTCCTTTTTTTTCCATTTTTTTCTTTCCTTTTTCTTTTTTATTAAACTTTATCAATGTTTGTTTTTTTTTTTTAGTTCTTATTTCACGTATGGTTTCCTTTGTCCTTGCATAAGGTGATGATGATAAATGGATACTTTATTCCAAATGTTTTTTTTTTCAAAAGCAATTCAATTTTATATACTTTTTTTTCTTTTCCTTTTTTTTTTCCTTTTTCTCTTTCCTTTTTTTTTCTAAAGCCACGAAACGTTTTTACCGAATTAGGTTTTTTTTTCACGATGCAACGACATTGTTTGAATGAAATTCGAGAAGATGACGATAATGTTTGATGGGTAAAGGAAAAATAGAAAATGAATAAGAGAGAGAGGGGGTGAAGAAGAGGAAGGGAGGGAGGAAAAGAAAAGAAAAAAATTTTTTTTTTCATTAAAATAAAATTTGCCACGTCAGAAAAGGATGAAGAAAATTGCTAGATTTTCAACATTTCCTTTTTGGTTTTTTTTTTTTATCAACCCTACCGCAACCGATGTCATTCCATTTTTTTTTCTTCTTCCCATATCAAAGTTTTTCGTGGACTTTTTTTTTTTTTCGTATTGAAAGTTATTAAATCAAAGAATTACATCCACGTTTTTTTATTTCTTCTGCCACGTTATTTATTTGCAAATACACACACGCATGCATTCATTTATTTTATTTCTTATAAAATGCTTTTGTTTTCTCTTAGAGTGCGTATGAAAAAAAAAAATTCTTTTCAAACTTTTTTTTTAAAATGATGCGAGAGTGAGAGAGAGAGGAAGAGAAAGAGAGAGATAGAAAAATTCAATTTTCACGTCTTTCTATCGACTTTCAACGTTCGGTTGTTTGCATCCAATTTGTAAACTATTTTCTTTCAACAGTTGAAAATTTTTTTTTTTCCCTTATGTTTTTCTCTCTTACATTTTCTTTAGTTTTCCTTTTTCTCTATCTCTTTCTCTCTTTCTCTTTCTCAAGAAAATTTTATTTGAATTAAAGAGATATACTACCCGCTACCATCCCTTTCTCTTTCTCTCCTTGTTGATATATTGCACTTTAGGCAAGTTTTTACTTTTTAACAAGGAAAATAAAATTGAATTTGTATTAATGTAAAAACGTATCAAAATAGTTTTTAAGACTAAGAATATTTTTGGGTAAAAATATTCTTTTACGTGTTTAATATATATTTATATATATATATATATTGTAAATTAGTTTTTAAAGTAGTAGTTTAGTTATTATTAGTTTTAGTATCAAAAAAAAAAAAAAAACTAAACTGAACTTTTTTTATTTTACGGTCGAAAACCCTGCTGTTACGAATTCTAAATATTATTTTAAGACGAAATAATAATCAATGGGATTATTTGACGGTTTTTTTTTTTAAGGCGAAGGCGGGGGTGGGGGTGAGGGTAGGGGAGGGGATTGGGAAAGGGAGGTGATAATACGAGCGATGGTATAAAAACGAGAGAGACAAAAAAAAAATTTGTTTTTCCTATTTTTTTTTTTTTTAGTAATTTTAAAAGTTTCGATATCATCCGCGGATTTGATTTTTTATTTATTGCAATTACGACAACAACAACAACAACAGCAACAACGACAACGGCAAACACAACATCAACAAAATTTTATTATCATAAATAAAAAATTATGGAAACGGGGGGAGAAAAAAAACTAATTTTTTCCTTTCTTTTTTCCTACTGATGCTTTAAATATTCGAAGCTTAATTTATGATTGTAGTAGGGGGAGGGAAATGGAAAGGGCCCTGAAAACAAAATAAGAAATAAAAAGAGGCCCCGGTGAATTTAAAAAAAAAAATAAAAAATTTATGATTACTCCACGTTGTGAATTTTTTTTTTTAATATTGCATTCAAATCCTTTTAAAAAAATAAATAAAAGTGATGAACATTTTTAAAAAATTATTTTTGGCGGGAAAATTTTTTTCCCGATGACGTCACAATTCATTTTCATAGAGCAAAAAAAAAAATAAACATTTACGCGTAATTAAAATTGGGGTAGGCGTTTTTTTTTCTTAACCTAAATTTTATTTGTTGAGTAATTTAACACGTCGTCGTGGCAAAAGAATTTTAACGTGGCATCATTACGAGTAAAGGGGAAAAAAATAAAAAAAAAGTTTTTTTTGAGGTACGGTCAAGGTAAAAAAAAAAAAAAAGATGGATAGAGAGAGGGAGAGAGAAAGAAACAAATTGAATTGATTGTTTGAGTTTTTTTTTTTTTTTTTTTTTGCAAAAAAGGGTCTGAATGAAATTGAAAGGTTTGCCAATCGTTTGAAAAAGGGGAAGGGGGGAAAGGCAGCAGACATGATAAATCGTTATAAAAATGGAGGACCTCTGGAAAATTATTTTGTATTTTACGTGTAATCATCCTGTCGGTCATCACGCTTTACCTATAAATAACAAAATTTTCAGACCCCCCTTTTTTTTTTTTTTTAGCACACACGTTTGATCGGGTAGTGTAGTAGTGGGGGGTGTAAAGGGAAATTTATCGGGAGTGGGGGGAGGAGGAGGAGAAGGTGGCGCTAACGATTTTTCAATAACACCATACGATATCGTTGACTTTTTTTTTTAATGAATTATTTTTCATTGTTTTCGTGAGTGCGTTCGTGCGTGCGTGAACGCGCACTTCCACATTTTTATTTTCTGCGGTTAATAGCGATTCGTATTTTATTAAAAAAAAAAATGAAACTTTAGGTGTTTCAAGTGTATTAAATTTCGTTACAAAAAAAAAAAAAAAGTAAAAAGAAAACGACCTTTTTTTTTTAAAGTTTTTCCGGTTTTTCCAGAAAATTTTCCTTTTTTTTTTAAAAAAAAAATTGTATACAAGAGCACTTGAAAATAACGTTAAGGCTTTGGTGTTGGTTTCTTATAGTTTACTTTTCCACTTTATTTCTCGATGACCAAACACAAAAACCGACCAAAGAACGAACAATTTTCTTTATCGTAGATTTTATGGTCGAGTTTTTTCTCTCTCTCTCTCTCTCGTCCAGGAAAGAAAAAAAAAAGGAAAACAATGTTGTTGTTGTTGTTGTTGTCGTTTATCACTATAAGCAAAACATGAGCGAGTTTATCATTTTTCTAACAACAACGACAATCTTTTTTTATTGAGTTTTCTCAACCTTATATTTATATATTTTCTCCAGTTTTACGATATTTCTACTTTATGAAACATAATAATAATAATAATAATAATATTTTCTATTTTGTTATTTTTACACCTTTACGTTGTTTTACTTTAATTTTTTTTTTTTTCTAAATATTTCTTCAAATTATTTAAATCTTCCGAATGAAAAAAAAATTACTTTGAAAAAATGCTAATGAAAAAAAAACACAAATGAGGGATCCAAAAAAAAAAAAAAAAGAAAAAAAACCTTGGGAAAAGCTCAACAACAGCAACAGCAACAACAGGATGAGGTCGGGTTAAAAAGAAATAAAGTAAATAAAAAGTTAAAGAATATAAATTGAATAAGATTGACAAGAAGAAGCGGAAGGTAGAGAGAAAAAGAGACAAAATAATAATTTGCAATTGAAATTATTCTTCTCTCCTGGAAAAGGTTTCTCAAGGAGGAGTAAGAAAGAGGTTTTGTGGAAGAAGAAAGGGGGGAGGAAGGGATGAGGGGAGGAAGAAAATGAACGAGATAAGGGATGAAATGGATTTTTATAAAGAAACGTTTTGTGGAGAAAAAAAAAAAACTCGTAGAACGTTTAGAATTTTAATAAAATTAATTTACTTATTATTATCATTATCATTATTATTATTATTATTATTATTATTATTATTATTATTATTATTATTATTATTATTATTATTAATTGGAATTTTTTTTAAATCACGTGACCTTAAATTGACCCTTCCTAAAAATTGATATTTTTCACTTAAATAAAAAAGAAAAAAAAATTTAATTTACTTTACTTATTTCATTACAAACAAACAAACAAACGATAAAAAAAAAAATTTGGGGGGCAAGAGGGGCACGAAGGAAAGAGGAGAAAAGTATAAAAAATAAAAAGCTTCGGTTAAAATTAAATTCATTAGTGTCCTTTTAATGGCAAAAGGTTGAAAGGTTCACCTGGAAAATTTTTCTCTCCGGATTAAAAACTTTTTTCTTTTCTTCTTCCACGAAAAAAAAAAGGAAGGAAAGAAAAGGAAAGAAACAATTTAATTTTGATTTCACTTCTTTCGTTTCTCGGATTTTCTCTCTCTCTCTCTCTCTCTCTCAGTCTCACTCTTCTTTTTCCAAAAAAAAAAAAAGTACTAACCTTACGTATGTGTGTGTTCATAAAAAAAATGACAAATGTCTCTTTCTCTCTCATTAAACCTCCACATCATCGAAATCACCCCCGGGGTGACACACACTCCATCTACTCTCTCTCTCTCTCACATTTCCCCCCACTTCCCGATAAGCTAAACGTTAAAAACCTTTTTTGTTGTTGTTTTTGTTGTTTCCAGCCCTCAATTGTCACGAATATATATATATATATATATATATTTACTGGACATACCTTATTTTTATGGGATCCCCTGAATAAAAAAAAAAAAAATTTTCCATTGTGAATTTCTGACCATTATGACGTCATTAATCTTTTTTTTTTTTTACAAAACAAATGAATGAACAAATTTTAAAAAACAAACAAACAAACAAACGAATGAATTCAAAATTTAAAATTCTATATAAAAAACAGGTTTATATATTTCCGGTTCCGAAATTTCCGAGAATAATAATGATGATAATAATAATAATAATAAATTTTTTGAACGGGTGAATAAAAAAAAAATGTGAGATGAAGGCGATGAATAAAAAAAAAAAAAAAATTTTTTTTAAATCGACACGTTTTGAGTTATTAAAAAAATAAATCCAAAAGGAATAATGGAAAATAATGTTACATTCCTTTGAATAATTCCTTTTAGTCTCGGACGATATATTTAATAATAATAATAATAATAATACGATAAAAATAAAATTTATATATAATTTTTTTTTTTTTTTCATAAGGTCGAACCGTATTAAAAAATAAAAATTGAATTATAACGAGTAAAAAGGAAAAAAAGGAAAAAAAAGGAAAAAAAGGAAAAAAAAGGAAAAAAAGGAAAAAAAATGAAAACGACAAATTATTCTGTCGTGACGAAGGTGAAAAAGTAATTTTTTTTTATGCCGTAACGGAAGAAGAGAGGTGATGGGTCACTCAACACAGACAAAACCCAAACTGACAAGAAGTGATTAAATTTTTACCAAAGAAAATTGATGGAGAGAAAAAAAAAAGGAAAAAAGGAAAGGAAAGGAAGGAAGGGGGAGGGGAGGGAAAAAAAAGAAAATTACATTTTCCAAAAGGGCAACCACAATTTTAATTTGCCAACTTGATAAGAACATGATTCTGTTTTGAAATAATCGTAGAGATTGACACTTAAAAAAAATAATAATCATTTCACGGGGGTAAATGTGTAACGATGTCGTCGTGGGCGGGCGGGGGTAGCGGTGGCGGTGGTGGTGGTGGTGATGGGGGTGACGGCGGCGGAGGCGGCGGTTAAAACGTCGATCTAATGGAAAATTCGTATTTTTTCTATTTTTTTTTTTTTTTCTTTATTTATCGGTTCGACAATTTTCGGACTCGTGCATGTGCGTGTGCGTGTGTGCGTGTGGGGGGGTGAGGGGGAGGTCGGAATCATCGTTAATTCATCCGTCCGAAACAAGAATTTATGGATTAGGGAGAATCCCGTTCCGTTTCTTGTTTGGTGTCTCAATCTTTTTTTTTCCTTTTTTTTTTTGTGGGGGCCTTCCTTCTTCATTAATCCCCCCCTCCTTTCATTATTTGTTTCATCGTTTGTCTTTGTTTTTGTTTTTTTTTTTAATTACCGTTAAATTGAAACTTTTATTTATTACATCAAAACCAAATGTCGTCGTGCGAATAGTTTGAAATTATCTTTCAAGTCGGCCATCTTGTTTTTTCTCCATTTAGTTCTCCGCATCGCGAATGCAATCGGGCATTAAAGGGCGGCGGTCGTGTGGAGAGTAATTATTATTATTATTATAATTATTATTATTATTATTTTTGTTTCTTTCACGCGTAAATTTGATCTTGAATTTATTTATTCATTCACGAATTATTTATTAAAAAGAAAAAAGGAAAATTTTTTAAAAATATAAAGTGTGTCTCGACGTAATTGGGTCAGAAAAGCTATTATTCTTTTAACAATGATAATGCATATAAAGTCGTTTGTTTTAAAATTTACGAGAAAGAGAAAAAAAAAAAAAATTGTTTTACGCATGTAAAGCCAAAAAATAAAATTTGCCAGGAAAATGTTGGCAGCACTTACGATTTTTTAAAAAAAAAAAAAAAAAAAAAAAGGAAAAAGGAAAAGCTAAAAAAAAAAAAACTAAAAAAATTAAAAGTTAAAAAAATTTTTTTTAATGAAAAAAAAAAAGAAAGAAAATTTACCTTAAATTTTAAAAATTAATTTTCCCGCCAAAATTTTTGTAATTATTATTATTATTATTATTGTTGTTGTTGTTGTTGTTGTTGTTTTTATTATTATTATTATTTTACATTTTTCGATTTCACTTTCGTTTTTTTTTGTTCGAAAAAACCTATTTTGAGGTTTTTTCTTTTAAAAAAAAATTTTAATATTTTCCTTAACTTTTCTTCCCTCCTCCGCCCCCATCCCCGCTTCCCGGCCCCCAAACCCTTCCTTCCCTGGTCCCTCCCTATCTCCCCCCTCCAGAAAAAATTTATTTAAGAATTTACTTTCTCCAGGTTTTTTTTTTATAAAAAAATATTTAAAATTTTTTACGGTTAATAATTTCCTCCCTCCCCCATCGTCTTACTTTTCTTTTTTTTTTAATTACATTTTTCTTACTTTTTCCAGTTTCCGCTTTTCCGGTTTCCCGGTTTCCTCTTTTTTTTCTTAAACATTTTAACTTTTGTTTTTGTTTTTTTTAAATAATTAAAATTCATATGTTTTCACCTTTTTTTCCTTTCCCATTTCCTTTTCCATAATTTTCTTTCCACCCATTTAAATTTTTTCTTTTTTTTTTCCTTTTTTACGAAATGCATTTCGATAGTGTGTAACACCTTTTTCATGTCTTTTTTCCGGGCACTCACTTAACAAAAGTATTTAGGAAAAAAGAAAAAAGATTTTTCGAACCGATGAAAACTTTATGCTAATTTTCCATTTTCTTTTTTTTTTTTTAAACAAAAACAACCTTTTTTAACGATAATAATTTATTTAAGTTTTAAAGAAACAAAAAAAAAAATTTTTTTTTAATTACCTCTTATAAAGGAAACGTGTTGTGCGTTTCCCGTTCGCGAACGCGTAAAACAAATCCTTTCCTCCATTTTTTTTTTAAATGAGAGAAAAATAATAATTTACGCATCAATCCGCGGCGTATTTTAGTCATATGTAAATAAATGTGAGAAATGCGATAAAATCCGCGGCATTGTTAACAACAACAACAAAAAATTTCCTCCATTTAAAAAAAAATTTTTTTTTTTTTTTTTTTTTTTTTTGGGGGGATTTGAAATTATCAACAAAATTTATTTGTTTATTTTTCAAAAATTGAATTTTAACTTTGAAACGTTGATGGAAAAAACATCAACAACAACAAACACATTTGGCTCCGTATTTGTGTATGCTTGTGTGTGTTTTTTAATACCCATAAGATAAGTATTGTTATTAAGATTTCCGTCGTCTGCTCTCTTTTTTCTTTCTTTTTTAAATTTCTCTCGTAATAATTTAAAAAAAAATTTTTTTTTTTTTTTTTTACAGGTAAGATATTTCAATTATTATTATTTAACGTGTAAGAAGAATAAATCCAAGTTGTTTTGCTACGAATCGTTTCCGGTAAGAAATAATTATTTAAAAAAAAAAAGGTATTTCTAATGCCACGATTTTATAAAGTCACCCCTTTTAAAAATTTTAGTTTTTTT
Organism: Pediculus humanus corporis; assembly: GCF_000006295.1. NCBI lineage: Eukaryota > Metazoa > Arthropoda > Insecta > Psocodea > Pediculidae > Pediculus > Pediculus humanus. The sequence continues at coordinate 114,728 of NW_002987000.1, forward strand.
TCCCCCTATTATTTCCACGTTTTTTTTTTTTTTGTTTAAGTTTGAAATTTTTTTTTTATAAAATATGAATAATTATTATTATCATCGTCGTGTAGTAATTTCAATCCGAGTTATCTAATGACACGTTAAATTTAAAAATAAAAAAAAAATGGTGAAGTTTTTTTTAGTTTCTTTTTTTTTTTTTTCGTTTTAATTAAATAAAAAAATATACATGATTAATTAATAAATAATTACGTTTGTGATGATAATGATGATAATGATGATGATGGTGATAATGATGATGATGATGATAACGATGATGACGACTTATCACGAGAATAAAATAAAGCTAAAATCAATAACACGCACAAAAAAAGAAAAAAAAAAATTTTTATACATAGTTATATATATATGTATTGTCACTGATGGAAGAAAACGATTTAAAAGAGAGAGAGGGAGAGAGAAGAGTTAAAGAGAGAGAGAGAGAAAAGAAATTTATTGAAATTATTATTTTTTCTACTGATTCGTTTTTGATTTTTTTTAAGTGACGACAACGACGACTACGACGTCCATTTGAATAAATTGAATAAAAAAAAAAAAAAATTTCCCGATTTCTACTAAATCTCTCTCTTTCTCTCTTCTCTCTCTCTCTTTCTCTCTTCTCTCTCTCTCTCTCTCTAATTTTTTTTTTGTTCTCCAATTTTGAAAAATTCCGGGGAAAAATCAAAATGCGTTACAACCGGAATGAGAGAGAAAAATTCAAAAATGGAAATTATTAATCTGAAATTCATTAGATTTAAATGAATGTTTCCGATATATGTAAATAGTACGTGCTCATTCCTTGAAAGCTGATGACCATTTAATGACTTTCAACTTTTTTCTTTTTTCCCCCCCCCTTCCCCCCAATAAAACATTCTTTTAAATTTAATTTTTCCTTTTTTTTTTTTTTTACTGAAAAAACTGGAGAATATCAAATCGTGGAAAAAAAATAAAAAAAAAAAAGGAAGAAAAATTTAATGATTATTATTATTTACTTTTGAATTTATTACTTAAAACATAATTTTGATTTAAATAATTATTATTATTATTATTATAAGAGGAAGTTTGAATGAATGACTGAAAAGAGGAGGAGGATGAGAAGCTGGAGGATGAGGAGCAGGAACAAAACGAAAGTAAAATTTAAATAAAAAAATTTAACTTTTGTTGCTGCTGTTGTTGTTGTTGCTGTTGCTACTATTGCTGTTGTTATTGTTGCTGTGGCTTTTTTTGTATGTGTGCGTGTGCGTGTATGCGTGTGAAAAAAAAGAATACAAAAAGAAACGTTTGTTAGAAGTTGTTACGTCACAACGTATCAATGATATATGACGCGAGGATTGTTTTACCAAAAACTCCAAACAAACAAACAAACGAATGAAAAAAAAAAGTTTTTTTGTATTGTTTGTTTGTCTCTTTACCCCTCACCATTCCTACCATTCACCACTTTTAAAAATCTCCCAAAAAAAAAAAATTTTCCGGTACCTCAAAAAAAAAAAAAAACAAAAAAAAACGCCACAATCACGCCACAAAAATTCTCTTCCATCAACACCAAAAAAATTTTCAATCATAAAAAAGGACGCGGGGGGGGAGAAAAATAAAAAGGGGGGATGCGATAGTAGGGGGAGGGTGAGGACAGTACGGGTACGAAATGTAAATTTCACACCCTTCTGCAACACACAAAAACTGCATACGAAAAAAAAAAAAAAGGAAAAATTGGCAAAAGTATGGAGGTTGCAACAACGACAACAACAAAAACAACAACAGCAGCAGCAGCAGCAGCAGCAAATGTTATTAATCACGTTCATTTGTCTCCGTTTGAATCGTTCGGAAATTAAAAAAACAAAAAAAAACAATAATAATAATAATAATGATGATGATAAAAAAAAATGAAAATAATCGTTTAAGGTATTTAAAACTGCAAACCGGGGAGATTTTTTTTTTTTTAACAATTGTGTGTTTAGCAATGGTTGCCAATTATATTCCTCCGGTGTTTTTTTTTTTTTTTTTTTTTTTTATTAAATGGGCAAAAACCATGAATCGTGTTTTTAAATAAAACGTCAATAAATTAATTTTTACGTTTGAAATCGCATAGTAGAGAAGGGAAACGATTATTATTATTATTATTATTATTATTATTATTATTATTACAATTCGTTTCGCATGAAAAGCGAAGCTTTTGAACCCGTTCAAATCGTTCGCCTCAGTTACGAAACGTCATTTCTCTTTTTTTTTTTTTTTTTTTACCTTCGCAAACGGGTGATGAAAAAAAAAAAACGCACGTGTGATAACGACAACCCGTGATAACAACAACAACACGTGATAACGACAGCGTGAAAATTATCATCACGTGATTTATCAGGTCGTCGACGGACGTAGGTAAACAAATTTTTTGTTCGTCGTCACGAAATCGTTTTAACGGTCGTGTAACAATTTAAATATCTAAAACCACGATGATTAAAATTAATCAACTAATACCACGTCGTTTTAACCGTCGTCGAGTAGTGAAATAAAATTCTCAAGTTTTTATCCCGGTGAGAAAATTTAAAAAAAAAAAAAAAAAGCGGGGAAAATTTTTTTTAAAAAGTCGGTTATACTCTTTTAACACTCGGAGGGAATATAATAGATTCGAACACGAAAATAATGAATTTCCCGAAATCAAAACAAATTTTATTTGAAGTTTTGAATTTTATTTTTTCGAATAATAATGATAATGATAATAATAATAACGACGATGATGACGATGACGGTGATGATGATGATGATAAAAATCAACGATATCGTTATTGAGAGAAAAATAATTTTTTTTTTTTTTGTTTGTTTCCTCTTTTTTCTCTCTCTCTTTTTTTTATTATTATTATTTTTTTTTCGCCATTTTAATTTTTCGATTGTTCGATAATAATAATAATAATAATAATTATAATCATTATCATCGTCGCGATAGTCATTTTTAATCATTATTATTATTTGAAATTTGATGATTTTAGTTTTTTTTTTTTTTCGTAAAATTTTTATCCAGTTACGATTGATAAAGTTTCCATTTATTTTTATCATTATCATTATTATTATTATTATTATTATTATTATTATTATTATTATTATTATCGGTCTCTTTTTATGGAAAACTGGAAAAATTTTTCTCCATAATTTGATAATTTTAACCGGTAACGACGGTTGTGACGAATCGGAGAGAAAAAAAAATGAGGAACGAGTTGTAGGAAGGTACTGGAAATCGTACGATGATTTCCAACCGAAAGGAAAGAGAGGGAGGAAGGGAGAAAGGGAGAGGGGGAGGAGAGAGAGAAAGTTGATGGAGAAAGTAAAAGTGAAAGTGAAAGAAAAAAATCATTTTTCATTCATTCTTTATCGGTTTACAGTCAAAAGGTTGATTTCGAATGAGAAAATTGAAAACTTTTATTATTATTATTATTATTATTATTATTATTAAAGATTTTTCTCTTGTTACCTGAAATTCAAAAGAAGAACAACAACAACAGGAGGAGATGGAGGTGGAGGTGGAGGAGGAGTAACAACACGAGAAACCTTTCATGTGGGAACTTAATCAATTTACTTATTCCATAGAGTAATTCATTGAGTGAACCCAAAGATTGATGATGGCGGCCATGTTTTTTTCAAAAAAAAATTTTTCAAAAGTAAATTTACGGTTCGTAAACCGTTCCTGCAACCAACCGACCCGCCCGCCCGCCCGCGCTTTTCAATTTTCTTATCGATAATAAAATTTTTTTTTTTTCTTTTTCCTCGTCACGCCCCTGTAAAACACGGAAACCCTCCTTCCACCGCCTCCCGCCCCATCAAATACTTTTATCATCATCATTATTATTATTTTATTTATTTTTTTAATTAAATATTGTTTAAATTAATTTTTTTTTTTTTTAAATTCTACTTCCACGAATTTAAATTATTTATATTAAAATTTTTTTTCTTTACCTTAAAATGTTAACAATAACGTCTAATTACACGACAAAAAAAAAAAAAATATATACATCGCACCCTTTTTATTACACTTTAAAAATTTTTTAATTATTTTAAGAATTTTATCAAATTTTCTTCTTCTTCTTTTTCTTCTTCGTCTTATTTTCCGGACGACGGGAAAATTATCATTTATTTTTTATTTAAATTTTCCAGACCGCGGAAAAAAAAAGAAGAAGAAAAAGTAAAAAAAAAAAAAGTAAAATTAAAAGGAAAACTTTTTCTTATCCCTCCCTCTCTCCCTCTTCCTCCCTTCCCCCTCTCTTCATTTCGTTTTTCCTTATTATTATTATTATTATTATCATCGTCACTTTTTTTAAATTCCACGTATTTTTTTTTTTAAAAAGTTTTTCAAAATTCATTTCAGGTTTACAAAACCGATTCCTTGGGAATAAATCCTTGTTGTGTTGCTATTATCATTATCATTATCATTATCATTATTATCATTAATTATGTAACGTTCACGTCACGTTCGAAAATTTTATTTTTTTTTTTAAAAAATGGAGGGAAAAGAAAGTGTTTTTCATTCTCCTTTGTTGTTTTTTTTTTTTTTTATTCTTTCTTCAGCATCCCCTTCCCTCCCTCTTTTCTCCTTTACCTCCCACTTCTCTCCCTTCCGCACACCCTTTCGAAGATTTCTTAACTGGATAAAGAAAAAATAAAAATAATAAGAAAGAATTTTCATTTTTTTTTTTTCTTTTGTTCTTGATCAACATCGTCGTCATCTTGTTTTTGTTTTGTTTTTTTTGTTTCGTTTCGTTTTGTTTAATTTTTTATTTTCCCTTTTTCTCCCGCCATTTTCTTCCTTCCGCTAACCCGCCTCATTTGTTTCCGATCCGCCGCGAATGATGCCTTTTTTTTTTTTTTTTTTTTTTTTTTAATCTTAATGAAAATTGACAATCGATTCAATATCGAATAAATATTTATAAGTTTTTTTTTTGCTTCGGACTTTGTACCACCACGACGACCGCCCCCAAAATGTTTTTTTAAAAAAAAATTTAAATCTTTAAAACGGGGAAGGGAATCGAATAAAAAAAACTTTTCCATACATTTTGTCAGGAAAACAAAACAACAAGAAAAAAAAAAAAAAAGTTTCCAGAAGATTTTCCTTTTCCTCTCTCCCTTGCCCCCCAGCGTTTCGACCTACCCGCCCCCTCTTATCCAAATTTATTGGTTAAAAAGGTTACTTACTCGATGTGCCTTTTCTCTCTCTCTCTTCTCCAGTTTTTCTTTTTTTTTGTCATTAAACAAATGATTTCTTCATTACTTCCCTACAAATTTTTAAAAATGGCGACGACATTTAATCAAAATGACGTCAAAAATTTAATTAACGCTCACCGTTTTCTTTTTTTTTATCAATAAAATTTTCCCGTTTCGCGTTTACGTATTTAAAAGAAAAAACGCCTTAATGAAAATAATAATAATAATAATGGTAATAATAACGCGTTTAATTTCGACAACAATTTTAACAACTCGTTTCGTTTTCGTATATTAAAATGTTAATAAAAATTAACCTTGTCCATGTGCGTGTGTGCGTGAGTGCGCGTGTTTTGTGTATTATTCTTCTCCACTCGATACAATTAACCACTTGTTTTAATTAATTATTTCTTTTTATCATTAACGAGTTGCAATTCATTCTAATTTCTTCTTTTTATTATTATTATTATTATTATTTAAAAAAAACATCATCATCATCGTCGTCATCGTCATTACATCACATTATGCTGCATCATTTTTTTTTTTTTTTTTACATTATGCGATTACCAAAGACCGATGATGATGATGATGATAATGACAAAAACAATAAAATAATTTTTTTAATCTCTCTTTCTCTCTCACTCTCTCATTTTTTTTTTAAATACTTAAACTTAATAGGGAAAGGTAGTTGGAAAGAGAGAAAGAGAGAGATAGAGAATAAGAAAAATAACAGATGGGATGGATTGTGTAAGAGATGCGGGATAAATTATTTTTATGTCATTTTTTCTTGGGAGTTTTAGGTAATTGGCCACTCGTTACTTAAAAAAATTCGTCTGCTTTAAAATTAATTAGGAGTGGAAAATAAAAACGAAAATTATTCCGTTCCAACAATAACAACAACAACAACCACAACAAAATTGTTTTTTTTTTTTTTTTTTTTTTTTTTACTTTTTATTAATGCGAGAATTATAAAACAATCATCATCATTATAAATCGTGTGTGTATGTGCGTCCTCACCTTATAAGATGTTGATCGGTAAAAGAAGAAAAAGAGAGAGAGAGAGAGAAAATATTACCGTGATTGATTCGATAATGCAACCGGAAATAGAAGAAGGGAAGACTTATGCGTATAAACCTAAAGAAAACTCGGAATATGGAGTCGTTTAAAAAAAAAAAAGAAAGAGTGAAGAAAATAATCATCCCTTTTCGAAAAAGAAGGGTTGAAAGGTAAATTGAAGGTCGATGTCGCGTCATTAATCTTTCTAGAAAAATTCGATAGTGAGCGAGAGCGTGGGGGGTGTGTGTGTGTGTGTTGAAAGTATGTTTATACTCGAATAAAATTCTTTATAAAAATAATAATAATAATAATAAATGAAGAAAGAAAGAGAAAGAGAGATAGAGAGAGTTGGAAGACATGATGAAAATTGTTGGAGGGAGGGGGAGGGGTCGAAACCCTCTAAAGAGTTTTTTTTAAATCGGTTTGAGGTGGTTTTTACAATCCACCTTTCTTTTCCCATTTCCTTTTAAATATACGGTCTCGACGACGTTCGTTCGTTCGTTCAAATTCATTTAGTTAAAAGAAAAAAACGATTGTGTGCGTGTGCGCGTGCGTTTCCTTTTTTACTACCATTACCGTAAATTAAGTAAGAGAATTTCGTGTTTTTTTTTTTTTTTTTTTTTATACCGAAAGGATTATTTTCTTTCCTTTTTTTTTTTTTTGGAAAAGCTTTAAAAATGGATTAAAGTTTTTTTTTTAGTTTCTTACCAGTTTGATCCCATCTCTCCTCTCCCCTCCCTTCTCCTCCTTCCCCGTTTTTTAATTTTTCCCACCTTTAACAATGACAAAATTATTATTATTATTATTATCATCGAAATCGTTTGTTTAAAAAAAATGTGCGTATGCGTGTGTATTTCAAATATTTGGCGATTTTTTTTCTCGATTTTCCGAGAAAGGGGGAAAAAAAAGGAATAAAATAATTTGAAATTAAGAAAAATGTTTTTGTTAAAAGTTAAACAATTAAATAAAATGTCATTTTATAATAATATTTTCAAAAAAAAAAAAAATAAATAACCACTTGAAAAAGTAGGTGACGCAGTGATGACAACCTTTTAACTTAAACAATCAAAAAACACATGTTATTTTTCTCATAAGGTTTACATTTCTGGTCACTCGATCTCTTTTTTTTTTCTAGAAAAAAAAAAAAAAAATTAAGAGTGACAGGTTTGTTTAAAGCCATTTTTTTTTCTTCTGGTTAAATACAGAAGATATCGCGATCAGACAGAGAGAGAGAGAGAGAGATGGGGGAAGGGAGAAGGGAGAGAGAAAGAAAATAAAAGATTTCATAACGTGCAGATTGATTTTCTTTTTCCCCCTAAAAAAAAAAAAAAATTCTTCGTCTTCTTCTTCTTCTTATGATGGAAACTCTCGAAGAAGGGTTGAAAAACTAACAAAGGTCAATTAAAACTTTAATATCACGTGATTAAAAAAAAAAAAAGCAGGTGTAAAAAGTGAGGGGATGGAAGGGTGGTTGGTTTTCATTTATACATCAAAAGCAAATAATTACGTTTTTTATTATAATAATAATTATTATTATTATTATTATTTAACAAACATTTTCCCCGTTAAAATAATCTCTAATGTTTTTTCTTCTGCTTTTTTTTTATTCTTCTTCCCTCCACTCCTCCCCTACTCGTCCGACCGTCCCGGTTTTTCCCCGAAAGAAAATTAAACGAAAGATATTTAATTTTTTTTTTTTTCGAGTTTCGAATCCGGGGTAAAAAAGTTAAGAAGTAGAAGGAGGAGGAGAAGGAGAAAGAGGAAAACGATGGTAAAAAAGAAATAAAAAAAAAAAAACAGGATGAAAAGGGATAACGAGGTGGTGGTAATGGGGGGAGGGAGATAGAAAGAGAAAAAAAGAAAATATTTGAAAAAATTAAATAAATGAAATCGAGAAAAACCAAGGAAAAGAGAGAAAAGAGAGAGAGATATATAGGGGGTAAGTTAAGGTGGAAATGAGAAGGGATGATAGAGAGAGAGAGATGGTAGTAAGGAGGGGGAGGAAAAAAAAAGAAAGACATCATAGAAATCTAGAAAGAAAATTAAAATTTCAAAAAAGTTTAAAAGTGCAATAAATATTAAAAACCCCTTTTAACCCATTAAAAATCAAAGAAAATCCGTGAGATTTGCGGGCACACCGCCAGGCGCGCCACAGTTTAATTACTTCTAATTAAATTTACTAATTACGTCATCCAGATTTTTATAACATTTGTTACTTCTCTTCTTTTTTTTTTTTTTTTTTTTTTTTTTTAAATCTAACCCTTTTTTCCTTTTTTTCCCATTTTTTTCCTTTCCTTTTTCACCACACCACCACCATCACCATCATCATCATCTTCGACTTCTCCTTCTTATTCTTCTTCTTCTTCTTCCAACCGACACCATCACTTTTTTTTTTTTTTTTTTAAATAATTACTTTTATTTCTCATCCCTGCGAGGAAAAAAAAAAAATTAAAATGAAGGAAAATTCGTTTGTTTTCGTTACCAACATAGTAAAAAAAAAATCACGTGATTCTCCAGGTAAAACAAAACAATGGAAATTTTTTGTGATAAAAGAATTAAAAAGGAGAAGAAGGAAAAAAAACAAAGAAAAAATAAAAAAAAATTTATCGTGGAAATAGATAAAGTTAAAATAGGAGTCGAAAGGGGGAAGTAATGGAAGGAGGGAAGTGGGAGGTGGGGAGTAGTGGGTGGCGGGGGGCGGTAGGGGGGCGGCGATAGGCAAACGTTGAGTTTTTAGAAATGGCATAATAAAGTGCACAATTGTATATATCTTTTGCAATAAAAACACGATTTGTAGACCAATGAGGAGAAAATTGAACGACTTAAATCTTAGTAAGAAATCTATTTCGTTTTTCTTTTTTTTTTTTTCTCTTTCTCTTCTTTCTCCCTCTTCGTCGTCTTTATTTTTCATTTGAAAAGTTTCCCCTTTTTTGCATCATCCCTTTTGAAAAAAAAAAAAAAAATTTTTTTTCTTCATCTTTTTCTCCTATTTTTTTTTTTTTTTTTAGAGTTTTTCCTATATAGTTGTTGTTGTTATTTTCTTTCCTTTTATTGGATACCTTATCGCTGACATTAAATCTTCAACAAAGGGAGGTGTATTGGACTTTCATTGTAAATTTATTTTAAACAATAGAACGTAATTTCGAACTTCAAATCGCTTTTTACAACTTTTCAAGATTTATTTATTTATGTATTTATTTCTTTTAATAAAAAAAGAGAGAGAGAGAGAGATGGGAGGGAAAAACAAAAAAAAAGAAAAATTTTCATGGGTGAATAATAAGAAAACGATGAGAGAAAGAAAAAACCGTAAAATTTTTTCTTTTTTGGGGGGTGAAGGGAAGAGAGAACCTGTAACACGTTAAAAAAGAATTTTCCACATTTATTTTTATTTTTTAAAAGAAAATTTATATAAATATTACGATCGGAAAATACTTTTTTTTTTTTTACAATTTTTTGTTTATTAATAATTTTCTTTTCTTTATTTAAAATTTCTCTTAATAAAATTCTGTTTTTTTTTCTTGTTAAAATTTAAATTTTGTTTGTTTGTTTGTTTGTTTGTTCGCACATAAATATTTCCTCGTTTTTCTACTCTCTCTCTCTCCTCTATCCCTTTTTCCTTTATTCATCGGTTAATTAAACTAAGGTAAAATTAAATCGAATATTACATTTATCGTTTTAATTTTATAATAATAAACATTTATTTCCGGTTTTTAGATTTTCACGTTATTCTCCTTTTTACTATTATTATTATTATTAATCGGAATATTTATATGATTACCATAATTATTGTTAATTTTTTTAAACGAAATTTATTGTTGAAAAAGTTTTTAAGACGTCAAAACGTTAACACAGTAAACTTGAGTTCGGAAAAATTAAATCGAATGAAAAATCATACAAAGACCTTTGTCGCTATAAAAAAAACCATTAAAGTTATTATCTTTTTAAAAATTTATAAAAAATAAATGGGAATGTAAAAAAAATGTAATTTTAATTTAAATCCCGTTAATGTCATTATTCTTCTTTCGTTGCGAAATGATTAAATTTAAAATAATCCTGGGTAATGGCAATGGCTTTCGATGGTTTTTTTTTTGGTTTTTCGGACGGGGGGAGGGCAGGGACAGGAGACTAAATATTTTTCCCTGTCGAAAATGAGTATGAGAGAAGGGTAGTTTTAGAAAGTGACATCTCTCTCTCTCTCTCTCTCTCTCAGAGAGATCCGAATAATTATTTACTTTTTTTTTTTTTTCCTCCCCGGTTTTTTATAAATTATAAAACCTTTGTTTTCCTTTCGTAAATTATTATTATTATTATTATTATTATTATTATTATTATTATTATTATTATTATTATTATTATTATTATTAATTATTTCGAGATATCGATTTTTTTAAATAATATAAATTTAAATTCGTTCTTTTACAAATTTTTGATTTTAATGAGGAAAAAAAAAAAGAAAAATTTCTCGACGACGGTTTTTAAATTTTTTAAACATGGCGGAAACGATGACGAGAATGATGATGATGATGATGATGATGATGATGATGATGATGATGATGATGATGATGATGACGACGACGATTAGATTTTACGAAAATTAAATTTCAATAATTTCAAATTAAAAACCTGTCAAAAATTTTTTGGGGGGAAAAAAAAAAATGTAAAAAATGAAAATTTTAAAGGTTTTTTATTATAAGTCACGGAGTTGAACGACGCACGTGTGCACGTGGAAGGAGAAGTAAAAAAAAAAAATTATTTTTGTATTTTTACACCCCCGTTTTGGGAACTTTTTGGAGTCTCTTATTTAATCGCAAGTTAATAAAATGATGATGATCCCATACGTAAAAAGTGTCAGGAGTAGAAAACATAAATGCATGGTTAAACCATGAATGACACCAACACCACCACACTCAATACGATTCGATTATACGGTTGTAAAAGATGGTAAAACGATGAAATGAAATTGATTATATTGAAAACGAAGAGAAAAAAACGAGAGAAAAAAAAAGAAGATGGAGGAGGAAAATAAGAAGAAGAAGGAATGAGAAAGAAATCAGGCACGATTTTTAGTGAACTAGATAAGAGTTAAGAGGACTCACGGGACACGAAGGAAGTTAAAAAGAATGGACAGGAAAGATATCAAATAGTAATCTTCCCTCTGCAGACTTCCGTGGCTAAACACATCACCGCTTCCTCCTACGACACTCTAGAATTTCCCCATAAGTTTCTTGTTATCTTAACCGTTATCGGTGGTGGTGCAGGCAGTTTACTGAACAACAACAACAACAACACTCGGGTATATTAAACTTCATGCATTTTAGGGGTTGTGTGTGTCGGCGGTTGACCGCTAAATTTTAACCGTTATTCTTATCATTTAACTATTTTTTTTTTTTTTTTGATTGTTTCCTTAGAACAACAACAACAATCTTCTTTAAAGAAGAGAGAGTTTGAGGAGGAGGGGAAGGGGGGAAACAACGAAAAAAAAAACCAAAACCCAAGTACGAAGTATGGAGAGAAAAAGAGAGTAAAAAAAAATCATTTTTTTTTTATTCCCTCCTGACATTTTTTCTCTCTCTCTCTCACTCTCTCTCTTTCTCTTCCCTCCACACGCACACGCACACGCAAATTCTTTCCCTTGACAATTTCTTAAAACGTTTATAAAAAAAATAAAAAAATTTTTTTTTTATTATTTTTGTTTCGAATCAATTTAAAAACGAAAAAATCTTAGGAAAAAGAGTAAGTAAGTGGAAGAAATGAAGGGAAAAAATTGTTTTTCCCTCTCTCCCTTCCCCCTTCTCATCCCCAATCCCGAATTATCCCGACTCTTTTAATTTCCACTTGCGGTTTTTTTTTTTTTTGTTTTACAAAATGAAAGTAAAAACTTTACAAAAGTTGAAACCTCCTCAAAGTCAAATATAAATTCTATAACATCTCCATATTGTTGTTAAATTAAGATGAGGGTTAATGGGCGCGGCATAAATGCCTTAAAGGCATCATTCGACTCCCGAAAATCCTTTTCCCGACTTTACTCCAGCATTTTTTTTCTCCATAACTTTTATTGTTTTCCAGTATGGAAAACCTTTTTAACCTTTTTTTTTCCTCCTTTCCTTTCCTCTTCACGCAAAAGTCGTCGTCGTCATCCTCTTCTCAACGATTTTACTTACGGCTACTTTAAAATCTCCTCATGAAAATATAACTCGAAGGAAAAAATTTCATTCGCTAAAGGATTCGCATAATTTTGGCGGGAAATTCAAAAAACAAAAAAAAATTACCACAAAATTTTCCTAATGGCAGATGATAATCGGGAGAGGTGAGTGAAAAAAAGAAGAAAAAAAATTTTTTTTAATTTAAATTTCAACCGTCGCCATTTAAACGTGTTACATTTTCCCACTCTATCTCTCTCTCTTTCTCTCAATATCTATTTATCTCACCATCTCTCTCTCTCTCTCACACTTATTATTTCTATTGAATTTTAAAGTGAGCTATTTATTTTATATTTGTGAGTTAGTAGTACGAAGTTCAATTTTTATTAAAAATAATATTATTATTATTATTATTGTTGTTATGTATTTTGCCAGTTGATAAAAATTTTTCCTTTTAATTTAGTCCTTTGTTTGTTTTTACTTAAAAATGAATTTATTTAATTAGATAAATTGTAGCTTATCTAAAAAGTTGTAAATAACAGAGGGAAAAACGTTTTTAATAAATAAATAAATAAATAAATAAAAGATAGAAAATTAGAATTAATGAAAAGATAACCTGTTACAAAGGAAATTTTTAATTAAGATTTCTATTTTTTTTGTCGCTCGTTCTTCCGTTCGTTCGATACGGAAATAAAAAAAAACAAACCGGAAATGATAGAGAAAATATCGCGTCGTCGACTGTGTTTTTTTTTCTATTTCCGGGTTTTCTCATACCTGAAAACACCTGGAATTTTTTTGTACGTCAAAGGAAATACGTCAGGAAATTTTATTATTATTATTATTATTATTATTATTATTATCGTTGTTTTTATTCCTTTTGATAAAGAGAGAAAGAGAGAGCGAGAGAGAGAAAAAATAAAAATAAAAAATTGTTTTTAGGTTTAAATGATTGTTGTTGTTGTTGTTATTGTTGTTGTTGTTTTTTTTTCGTCGTCTGCTTCGTCGTCATCGACGTCATCATTTCGAGAACGTTCTAATTCGAATGTATATATTTTTCCATTGCGAAAATGTAAATATTTAAATTTGATTTTTTTTTTTTTTTTTAAATCATTTTTTCCTTTGTCTGGTAGATTTTGTTAGAAATCGGCGCCGGCGGTAAAAACTGATTTTGTTTTTGTTTTTTTTACTTCAACTTTGTTACTGTTTATCGCCGTAATGGATTTCTTTCTTTCCTTTTTTCCTTTTTCTTTTTGTTTTTTTTTTTTTTTTTGTGATTTGTGTTATGTTTTTAAGTTTTTTTTTGTTCGAGTAATGAAATAATAAAAAGACTGGAAATTTCGAAAGTTTTTTGTAAAAAAAAAAAAAAATTAAACGAGACCCGAAAAATAAAACAACACTTTTTTTTCGAAGGGTTAAAAGGTCACGGTAAAAATGAAATAGAAGTAAAAATTTTTTTTTTTTTTTTTAAATTTCGCAAAGGAAATATTTTTTTAGTTTATTTATTTTCAGAAATCAAATTATTTTTATTTATTTTTCTGTAAGAAAAAAAAAAGAAAAAAAAATCAAGTTGTTAACAAGATGTCATGTATCACTACTGGTTGCACATGACAACAAATTTCAAACTTGAAATTAATTGAATTCTACAATATTTTATGATCTTTTCTTCTTTTTCTTCTTTTTCTTCTTCTTATTTTTTTTCCAGCATCTTCATTTTCTTATTCTTTTTTTCTAGTAAAAAAAAAAATAAAATGAAATTGTCGCCACGATTCTTTTCTAATTATCAAAATACCATTTTTTTTTTTTTTTTTTTGTAAATTTTCAATTAATGATGTGAATTTCACGCAATTTAGATTTTTTGTTTGTTAAATAAAATTTTTTTCTCCAGCGAAATCATTTAAGAGAGAAAAGGAAAAATAGTTTTCCCAGAAAAGTTTGGAAAAAAAGATTTCGGATAATAAGTTAATTAGGTTTGAAGAAAAAAAGGAGTAACCGTAAAAAAAAATTTTTTTTTTTCTTCTGGAGAAAAAGTTTTTTTCCTTTTTTTTCTCTTTTTTCAGGTTTACCAACATTATTTATTTTAGCTTTCGGCTTTTTTGAAGTAACAAAATATATAAATCACTTTTAAATAAGTCTTGGAAAAATTTTTCCTGGAGAAAAAAAAGAAAGATTTTTTTCTCTTTCAATCTGGCTCCGTACGGCTTCTTTCGTTTCGTTTTTTTTTTTTTTTTTTGGAATAAAAATTTTAATTTATAACCTGATTTATGTATTATCATTATCATCATCATCATTATTATCATCATGGGATTTTTTTTACTTTTTTTATCGAAAAATTCTTAAAGGAAAAAAATGGCGGAAAGTAATAAAATTGTAAAAATTGATTTCATCATCTAACTATCAAGTGTTTACAGGCGTTAAAAACAAAAATGTGGAAATGGAGGAAACGAAAGGGAAATTTTTAGAATAAAAAAAAAACCGTCAATCGTCAAATTTTATTCTAAAACCACGTGAAATTAAAATAAAATTAAAAAACAATTTGATATAATTTTTTCGTCGCCCCCTCCCCGCCCCGTCCCTTCCCGTCTTTCGACCTCTCTTTTTCTCGACGACGTGTCCTTTTTTTCCCTTTTTTCTCTCTTAACCCCTTCCCTCCCTCCCTCTTATACACCACCTTGTTTTATTCCCTCGTTTCCTCTTCCCTTTATCCCTCCCCTCTCTCTCCCCCCTTAAGGTTTTTCAGTGAAAAACGTCAGCCCACATTGAAAAATTAAGTGGAAACTCGGTATTAATATGAAAATTTTATATTAATTTGTGGTTTTAATATGACTGACCCGCATAATAAGGGTTGCATAAAGAAAAAAAAGGGGATGAAAATTTAAGTCTCTCTTTCTCTCTCACAATTTCATTATTCCCACCTCCCTTTCCCCTCACTCTCTCTTTTTAATTTTTTTTTTCTCGCTTTTAATTACTTTCGTTAAAGTCTTTCCTCCATCTCCCCCACTACTCCAACTCTTATCTCTCCTCTTCTTTTTTTTTTCGTTTTTTTAAATCAGGTACGATGCACAGAATTCATTTTTTTTTTTTTTAAAAAATTGGTCGTGGAAGAAGAAAACGCGTACGTCGTCTGCTTTTTTTTTTTATTTTCCCCGTTTACTAAAAACAAAAATCCGCCGTACGAAAGGAAAAGTACGTCATTACAAAAAAAATTCTTTCTTTTTCGGGAGGTAGGGGGAAGAGGAGGGAGAGAGGGAGGGAACAGGGATTTTTTTCGCGTTTTTCCCGGAAAAACTTTTTTCTTTCTTTTTTTTTTTTATTTTATTTTCCGCTCGACATTTTATTCCGAGCAATTTCCCGCGTAATTCAACTTTTAAAATTTCTTTTTTTTTTTTAGGTGTGTGGGAGGAGAGGAGGGGGGACGAGAGAGGCGGGAAAGGAAAAGAGTAAAACCGGTTTTAAAAAAGTCAAAAAAAAACTAAGAAAATTTTCACGCGGGTTTTAAAATTTTACACTAAAATTTAAATAATAATATTAATTAAAAAGTTTTAAATCGGCAAGTTTTTCATCGTTTCCTCCCCTTTCCCTCTCTCCTCCCCCCGTATGAAAAATTAATTTTATTAACCTGTTACACAACGACGACAATAATAATGATAATTATACATATTATTAATTTTTTCTCCAAGTGGAGAAAAAAAAAAGGAAAATTATTTTTTACCTTTTTTTTTTAATTACCTGGTTGGAGTAGGAAAAAATATTTAAGATATTTTATATATTAAAAAAGCTTATTCTTCATCATCATCATCTTCTTCCTTCGGGATCATGTTGCATTAAGGGTTGCTTACAGCCCATTAAACTAATCCCTTCAAGGCTTAGAGATTTTATCGGGAGGTGTGCTTATATATTTATTTTCTATTTCCATAATTTACAGAATCCTCAGAATAACTTTTCATTTGTTTATAATATACACGTATATATATATTATCATTATCATTATCGTAACTAATTATTTGTTCACACGTTTCACGAATTTTCCATCGGTATTATTATTATTTTTCCTGATGCGAACGTAAACGAATCGTTCGTAGTATCAATATATAGTAAAACGATAAGAAAATATCAAAAAAAAAAAAAAAAAATTTTTTTTCATTTTAAAAAGAAAAAGAAATTTAAAAAGTCCGCCGAAAAAAAAAGATCGTGGAAGTAGAAAAAGAAGAACAAGAAGAAGGAAAAAAAAAAAACTAAGTAATCCTATCATGTCATGTTTTAATCCCCTAAGAAATGAGAGAGAGAGAGAGAGAGTAAGAGAGAGGTAATTGAGCTTTTTTTTTTCTTTTTGCTTTTTTAAAATAAATAAAATTAGTTTTATCATAAGTCAACAATAAGAAACATGTATCAATTAATATTTTTTTTTATTTTTTTCCGTCTTCATTTCTTGTTATTTTACCTTATTTTAAAAGCTCAAAATGTAAACATGTTTATATAAATCAAGATTCAAAAAGTTAAACTTTTTCATTTTTTTTTTTTCGGGAAAACATTTACATATTTTCTAGAATAAAAATATAGTCGTGAGATGCATTTAGATGACCGAATTTAATTTTTTTTTTGGGGGGAAGACGGGGAGGGGGGGGGCAAAAGAAAGAAGAATTATTTATATTTTTCTCCTGGTAACAACTTTGTCGTTTCGCCATTTTTTGTTTTTTTTTTTTTTTATTTAACAAGCATATTAATAACGAAAAAAAATTTTTTTTATTTATTTTGATGAGTTAATCAATCAATCTTGATTATGTTTTATGTTTTTTCTAAACACGATGCGTGTGTGTGCGTGTGTGCGTGTGTGTTGTTAATGTATTTTAAAAAAACCAACCGCCACCTTGTTTTTTCCCAAAGGATCTTTTTTTTTTCTTTTTCTTTTTCTTCGGTTGAATATCTCATATAAAAGAAAAGGAGGACAAATTTTATAGCCTGGATTTAAGTTGTCCAGTTTTCTGAAGAAAGATTTTCATTCATTTAAGGTAACCTTTGAAACTGGAGGATTAATTTGTATTTACTCCCCAAAAAAAATTTTTTTTTATTTTTATTTTCTTCTAGTGTCAATTATTAAATAAATTCTTTTATTAAAAAAAAAATAATAATAATAATAAATGATTGATAAAAGTAAAAGAGAAGGAACCAGTCGTTTGGGCGTCGAACGTTTAGTGCCACGACACGATTTGTTAACAGCCAAATTTTTTTTTATATAAGCTAAACATAATTTTTAAATGGGATAATAAAAAAAAAAAATAAGCGCGTACATAAAATAAAATTCATCCTTTTGAATTTTGCAGGAATAGATAGATAGATGGATGTAAAAGTTTGTTTGTTTGTTTGTTTTTTTTTTTTTATTTCCGTTAAGAAAAAAAAAAAAAAAATTTTTTTTACGACGTCAACAAACCGCCATTAAAAAAAAGAGAGAAAATTAACCTTTTCCAAATGAATTTAAATTGTTTTTCTATCTGTCACTTTTTTTTTTTTTTTTTACAAAATGAAGGATTTAACGACTTTTAACGATTTCAAAAGAAAAAAAAAAAAAATTTCGTAGTCACGTGATCATTCTATAGAATTCGAAAAGTAAAAAAAATTTTTAAAACGTGTCCAAAAAAACAGAATTTTATTTATTTAAAAAGAAAGAAAAGATTTTGAATAATGTTTAAAAAAGAAAATTTTTGGGGAGAGGGAAGGGGAAGAGAAGAGGTCAAAAGGTAAAACGGAAATAAAAAGTGCAAAAAGGGGAATCAACAAAAAAAAAAAAAATGGTCGAATTATATAAATTTTATTTTTAGATAATGGTTAAAGTTTGAACGAGTAAAAATTAAGAAGAATGGAAAAGAGAGAGAGAGAGAAAGAGAGAGTCTCTCCCTACACCTCATTAAACAGGTTAATTGAGTCGGAGGGTTCGATTCGATTCGATTCGATTTCTTTCAGGGTTGATGAAGATGAAAATTTTTTTTTTTTTTTTCGTTTTGATAAATAAAACTCCCATCACCTGCCATTGTTTACTAATTATTACTGTAAATTACTTTTAACATTTAAATTTTTTTTTAAAAATCTCTCTTTAAACAAACAGAGAGGGAGAGAGAGGGGGAGGGAAAGGGTGGGGGAAAACATCTTTCAAAAATTCGACGTTTAAACGAATCGGGAATAAGTTTTTGAAAAGGTCAAACGTCAAAAAAAGGTGAAATTTTTATTTAAACCTAATCGAAAATTTTTTCTACAATATTTACGTTAAGTTCGCAACATTGCCGATAGTGGCGGTAGTGTCGTTAATGGCGGTATAAACAAACAATAAACAAATTTTAAATTTTTATATAACGTAAATTTATCATTTTCCACATCGTACTAAAACAAAAAAAAAAAAACTTTTCACCTCGTTATCTTCCCCCCCCCCGTACTCCTACTCCTTTCACCTTCGTCTTATCACTCCGATACGTTAACTTCACCATTATGAAGCCCCACCCCCCAAAAAAAAGGGAAGTTAAATTTTTCAAAAACCTTAAATTGATTTATTATGTATTACAATTAATTAACTCTTTCTTGTTTGATGATGATGATGATAATCGTTCATTCATGACGAAGTCAAACTACGACTTGCCTTATTTATTTATTTACACACGCACACACGCACTCACTCACGCACAAATTCCAATTCATTCGTTGAAATCTTATACATTTTTTTTTATTAAACGAACGGTCGGTCGGTTGTTTTCTTTTTTATTTATTCCCTTTAGTATAAAAAAAAAAAAACAAAACGAAATGTGATGAATACACTGAAATCCATTGACTAAACCACACCTAAAATTAATAATAATAATAATAATAAATAAACGACGACGAAGAAAAAAAGATTTATTTTTATATATAATTTAATTTTAAATCATCCAAGTAAAGTTTTTCTACACCATGAACTGGAAAGGAAAAATTTTTTTCCAGAAGATGAATGAATTACTCTAGAGTAGGAGGAAGGAGAGGAGGAGGGGAGGACCTTTGGGTTTATAATTTACCTAAATGGTAAACTTTGTGAACAGTAGTGAAGCATTAGTCTTAAAAACTATCGTCGAAATAAGGATTGAGTGGAAAGGAGAGAGGGAGGGAAGGAGGGGAGAGGAAGTTTTAAAACAAAACTAAATATTCTTCTTTAGCTAACTTTATCATAATTGTGACAAATGGTTTCTCTCTCTCTCTCTTTCTCTCTCTCATTTACGTTGTTGTATTGTATCAATTTATTACTACTACTACTACTATTCCTAATAATGTAAAACCTTATTCGCTAGGCATATTTCGAATTTTTTTTTTTGTTTTGTTGGGGAGGGAGAGGAGAAGGGATAGTGAGAAGGAGAGGGGAGGTGAGAGGGATAACATTTCCTTCATTTTCTTATTAACAATTAATAAAAATCAAATTTTCAGAATGTGGTGATTTTAAACTTTGTCTTTTTATTTAAAAAAAAAAAAAAATTAACTGAGCAGTAGTTTCTAGAAGGTGATGATGATGATGATGATGATGATGATGATGATGATAATGATGATAATGATATCGTATGCGAAAGAAAAAGGTGTTCTGTTTTTTTTTTTCCGGTAATGGTATACTAATTCCCTTTCTTTCTCTCTCTCTCTCTCTCTCTCTCTCTCTCTCTGGCGTTAATTTGTCACACAATTCTACGGTGTGTGTGATTAAATGTGTGACCCGCCCCCCAATTCACAATCATCTT
Organism: Pediculus humanus corporis; assembly: GCF_000006295.1. NCBI lineage: Eukaryota > Metazoa > Arthropoda > Insecta > Psocodea > Pediculidae > Pediculus > Pediculus humanus. Next base: position 134,859 of record NW_002987000.1, read on the forward strand.
ATGACGTGTTATTCAATTACAAAAAAAAAAAAAAATCAAAAAGGAAAAAGAAAAAAAAATGATGACTGACTAGTTTTTTTTTTTTTTTTTTCCTTTTTTCCTTTTCCTTTTTGTGAATAAAAAGGGTTGCGACGATCCCTTTTTTTTCTCTTTCTTTTTTTCTTTCTTTCTTTAACAATTAATTTTAGAACAATAAATTTTAATAACAATGATGAGAAAACAAAAGATTTTTTTTTTTAAACTGACCATTTAAGTTTTTTTTTTATTCGCACATTAAAAAAAAAATTCTTTTTCACTTTTTGTCCTTTTATTATTATTATTATTATTATTATTATTATTATTATTATTATTAAATTCCAACCGGTCACTACTTTCTATTACTACGTTGTTGTTGTTGTTGTCGGAAACAACTTACGAAAAACGACAAACGAGGGATTGTTGTGTGTGTCCGTTTGTATTCGGTATTGTTTTTTTTTTTCTACTTAAATATTTTTATTCCCGTGGGATTCGATGATTTTTTTTTTTTAAGACCGTTGGTTTTAATTAATCGTCATAATGATGATGATGATGATTAATTGTGTACCTGTGAATGTATACGTCATTCTTTTTCATACGCGACCTCAGGTGTTTCTTACAAAAAACACGTCGGATTTGTAATTTAGTTACTCGTATACATTTAATTGAATGTTTCCCAAAATAGAAAATTGAAAATAGAAAAGTTTAATTGGAAAACAACAAGGATGATCCTGGGGAAGGGGTAGGGGGGTGAGAGAAGAAAATGAAAATGGCGGTGGTGGTGGTGATGGTGGCGGGATGTAGATAGAGAGATAGAAAAAGGAAGAAGAAAAAGATTTTAAATGTATAAAATTTAAAAAAAAAAAGAAAAAGAAATTTCAACGGATTTCATCATCATCATCATCATCATTTTTATTCCTTTTTTCTATCTCTATCTCTCTCCTTCTCATTCGAAAAAAAAAGAGAGAGAGAGAAAAAAAAAAGAAAAGAGAGAGCCCTTCGACTTCATTTAAATTATCTTTAATAACGCATAAAAAGATTTTATTCCATTTGGGTTCGGGGTTATCAAACGGTGGATTAATTTACCATTGAATTCAACCAGAGATACATTTGGGCAAAGGAATGAGAAATGAAAAAAAAAGGAAAAAAAAGGAAAAAAAGGAAAAAAAAGGAAAAAAAGGAAAAAAAATTACGTCGGAGGAGAAATTTAAAGAAACTATTCGAAAGCATTCTCACTTTTTTTCCTTTTTTTTTTTTCAGAAATTTCGGAAAAACTTTCCTTTTTGTTTATTTACGTTTTTCTTTTTTCCTTTGTGACGATGATCGTTCTTTAAAAAAAATTTTCTATCGTCGTATTGATTAACGAACTTAAACTCCAGCTAAAAAACAAAAATCATATTACGTGCGAAAATTTTTTTTTTTAAATACAAACGCGAAAGATTTTTTTTTTACATTCACGAAATATTCGGAAACAAACGAACGAACAAACAAACAAACAAACAAACGATAGAAAAATTAAAATTATTCACTTTTTTTTTTTTAAATGGGAAATGTCGTAAAATATGTAAATGAATAATTGTAGACGACGATTGAAAAATTGAAAACGACGACGACGACGACGACAATAATGATGATGATGATGATGATGATGTATGACGATAATAGTGAAAGTCCATAAAAAAATTTTATTATTATTATTATTATTATTTAAAACGGTCCCCGTTTTTATAAAAGAATTAAGTACCTGTATATAATAAGTGAGAGTATTATAATATCCATTCTATTAAGTACGATCACGTACTCGGTCATATTATTATTATTTTTTTATTGTTTGCTAATTTTAAATTTCCCTTTTTTTTCCACACCTTCCTTTTCCCTCTCCCCTTCCTCCCCATTCAGCTCTCACGCACTTCTTACCCTTCTTCTGTTAGATTAAAGAAAATCGTGATGATGATGATGATAATAAAAATACTTTTTTTGAAAATTTATTTTTTAAATTGTCGTTAGGATAAAATGGCAATGAATTTACAGTTAAATTGTTTTAAATTAAAATTTATTACGTACGTAAACTTGATTGATGATACCTTTTTGTTCCTTCGTTTGTACGTTTGTTCGTTTGTTTCCCTCGCTGGAGAAAAAAGTTTTGTCACCGTTTGAAAAAAAAATGGAAACTATTATAATTATTTAACAAGGTTTTGTTTTTTACAAAGATTTGAGTTGTTTGTTGGAAGATTTTTATGTAACAAACGAACCACGACCCTCATTTTTTTCTTATTATTATTATTATTATTTTCCATTTAATCGAACTTATAACGTTACTGGAAATGGAGAAAAAAAAAATGAATCCGAGTGTATTGTTTGGACAGATGGCGATTCTCAACTTCATTTTTTTTTTTTTATCAATTCCAATCAATTTTTTTTTTTTTTTTTTAATTTCGATTCACCTTTCGAGAGTTTTCCTTTTTTTTTTTTTGTTAAACAAACAAATCTTAAAAAATAAGAAAAACAAAAGGAAATGACGTAGTCGTGGGGGCGGGGAGAGAGGGAGGAAAATGGGGGCAGTAGGAAATTGTTTAAACGTGTAGGAAAAAAAATCATTAAAGATCGAACGTCGGTTCATATCGATAATAATAATTATTATTATTAATATTTCACCTTGTTCATCCCCGCCTTTTTCCTTCTGTCGCCACCACTTCCTCCTCCACCTTCCCCTTTCCCTTCTTCTTCCTACCGCATTGATTTTCTATTAAAGGTTATTAAGTTTTTTTTTTTTTTTTTATTTAACTAAAAGGAAATTGAAACGTGACTACCTGGTTTTATCATGGATTTTCTTTCCGGAAATTTTTTTTTTTTTTTTTTTGATTTTTCTTTCTGTTATTTTCATTTGTCGTGTCAGAAGAAAAAAAGAAAAAATAAAAAAAAATTGAAATCACGCATCATCGTTTCGTTCTTTTTTTTTCTTTTTTATTGATGATGGCATAAGTTGATGAACGTAAACGAGGGAAAAATTATTATTATTATTATTATTATTATAAAATTGAATTTTTTTTTTACTCCTCCTCCCCCGTTCGCTTCCTCCCGTTCGTTCCATCCCGTTTTTTCGTTCGTCGATTTAAAAACGAACGCGTTAATAAAAAAAAAAAATTTATTTGGTTTTCTATTTTTTTTCCGCTTTTTTCACGCTTTAAACGTTCGTTTTGAAGAACGTAGGTGAACGTTTTTCTTTTTTTTCTTTCTGTGGGGTAAAGACGTTCGACGTTCGTTGTTGTCGACGTCATCGTCGTCGTCGTCGTAACGTTTTGATGAAATATTTAAATTTAATTGAAATTTATGACTCGAACGTAAGAAGAAGAAAAAACAACAAAAAATTTGATTTTTATTGCTTTTTTTTCTTTCCCTTTTTTTTCTCCTTTTTTTATCTATCCCTTATACTTATCACAACCGGAAGTGATTGAACCGGAAATTGATGTAAACGATTGTTAAAATAAAATTAATCCCACGTTTTTTAAATAATTATTTATTAAAATTTTTTCTTAATTTTTGTTTGTGACACAAATCGAAACGGTTTTTTCAAACGTTAAAAATTTCAAAAATTTTTTCCTTTTTTCCTTTGTAAACCGCGGGGAGAGGGGGTTAAAGGAATGGGGGGTCTTAAGTAAAGGTCGGATATCAAAAAATTTAAACAAAACGAGTACGAAGATCGATAGGAAAAAAAAAATCGTAAATTATATTTAATCACGATTAAAAATGATATCGCGCGGATTTAAAGGGAATCGATATAATAACAAAAACAACAACAACAAACAACAAACAATAATTTCGTTTGTATTGATTATTATTATTATTATTATTATTATTATTATTATTATTATTATTATTATTATTATTATTATTATTATTATTATTATTATTATTATTTTGTTAATAAATAACTAAATAATATTTTTTTGGAATTTTTAAAAAATAAAAAACGATGGAATCCATTTTTCTTTTTAACGTAAAATCGTTTGAAAAAAAAAAAAAATTTTAATTAAAAAAAAAAAAAAACCGACGAAGACTACGTGATAATAATGATGATGATAATAATAATAATAATGACAACTTCCTTTTCGAACACTCCTTTTATTCATCACGAAAAAAAAAAAATTTTGTAATGAAAGATTTACACTAAATCGTTTTTCTCACTCGGATTTAAAAAGAAAAAAAATGAAATAATGCCGCAAAGTGCATCCACGACAACGACAAAAAAAAACGTGGAATATACATAATGATTAAAAAAAACGAAAAAAAAAGGAAAAAAAGGAAAAAAGGAAAGAAAAAAATTGTTGTTAATAAAAATTAAATGAGTTGGAAATGGTAAATGAGAATTTTAATTGCCGAATTCATGGCTTCTTCTCCCTTTTGTTGTTGTCTCTTAATGACGGTGCAACCATCTTTTTCATTTATTAATTTCTATCTCTTTTTTTTTCCCCCCCCTCGAAAAAATGCAATTTTTTTTTTGTAACCTCCTGCCACGCACTCACTCACCTACCGCCACGACGATCGTTCGTAACTTTCCTCCTCCTTTCCAGAAAATAAATAAATAAATAAATAAAAAAGAATATTTTTTATCATCATCATTATTATTATCATCGGGTATAAGGTATCCACGTGACGGTCGATTAATTTTTTTTTTTCTGGAAAAAAATTCCAGGAATTTTTTTAATAATTTATTCCAGAGTGTGTGTGTACAGGTAAAAGGATTATTTGTTGTTTATACGACTCACATGTTAGGTATCGCGTTCCGAATTATATAAAGAATCTTATTACTGTCGAATAATGAGTTTTTTATTATTATTATTATTATTATTTTGTTTCTTCCTCTCTATGAAATTTTTTAAATTTTTTTATTTTTTTTTACGGGTGGCGTAAGAGAGGTTTGAAAAAAAAATAAAGAAAAGTTTAATTCGAGAAGAATTTTTTCAAACAATTTTATGTTAAACTTACCGCTCCGGATAATCTCTTGCCATCGCAATGGCATTTGCATTTTCACATTCCTACTTTTTCTTCTGCCACGTATGTACGCGTACGGACCGGAGAGAAAAAGACAACAAAAATCGAAATCAAATACGATTTGTAAAAGTCGATCGAGTCCGAGCGGAAATAAAAAAAAAAAAAAAATCAGGTTCAGAGAAAAATGTATGAAATTCTTTTGCCACGTTAACGTTTTTTATTTTTATCTTAAGATAAACAAACACCTTTTTCTAGTGGTACGTACGTGAACACACTACCTTTCCTTGTCATTTAAAACAAAACAAAACAATTTTTTTTTATGACGTTCTACGTCGTGGTTTTTGTTTTTTGTAATTTAATAATAATAATGATAATATTAATAATAATAATAATACGTTTTGACACGAGATAAAACGAGGTTCCACTTCTGCCACGTTGATTTAAAAAAACTTATCATTACTATTATTACCACCGTCATCAAAGTTAAGGGAACGTACACCTTTTTGCCGTTTTTTTTTTCTTTTTCGATTAAAGGATTATTATTATTATTACTATTATTATTATCAACAAACGAATTTATGTAAATTTTTTTTTATTCGACAAAAAAAATTTTATTTTATGAATGAAAAAAAAAGAAGCGAGTCGGTCGTCCAAAAGACAAAAAAAAAAAAAAGGAAGAAAAGGAAAACCAAAAGTAAATACGAATTAAAGTGAATCAATCGTGGAATTGAATATTGGAAAGAGAGAGAGAGAGAGGGGGGAAATGACAATAGAAAGAGAGAGAGAGAGAAAAAGTACTCATCAACAAATCTCGAGTCGAGTCACGTTTTTCATGAATAGAAAAATACCGGCGGAAAAAAGAAAATTTATTTAAAAATGAAAAGTTTGAATGCGGGGGACGACGGGAGGGGAGAAGGGGGGTGGGGGCGCGGCTTGCGAACGTACGAACGCAGCACGTAAGACGGCGAAATATGCGAAAACGAACGTCGTCGTATATGCAATAAAATAAAAAAAAAAGGTTAATTTTATTTAAAAAAATGTCAATGATCCAGATGGACCTAAAACACAAACCGAACGTGTCTGTGTGTGTGTGTGTGTGTGTGCGCGTGCACGATTCGAACGGTTCGTAATAATAAAAACGAACGCCTGAGATACATAATAAAAAAAAAGAAGAAAATTTTTTTAAATCAGTACAAACCTTTTTACCTTTTTTTTTATTTTTTATTTTTATTTTGAAAAGGTTTGAATGAAAAAAATTTATTTTTTATTTACCGCCACGACTTTTTAACTCTTGTTAAACCGTTAAAACGTTGTAGGTATGTTTTTAATTATTTTCAGGTACTCGAAAATACATTTTTTTAATAGGATTATTATTATTATTATTATAATGTAAACCGTCGCGGGTTTTTCTTTTTTTTTTTATTAATGAACTCAATTATTTACTTGTAAAAAAAAAAATTCATTCATAAATTTAAAGAACTCGTACCTGGAAAAAAAAAAAAAACGTGGTTCTTACAATTTTGCAAAATGTCGTCGTGGCAAAAACCGTTTTTTTCTAAAAAAAATTTTCCTTTACGTTCATTCATTCATTTACGATTTAAAATTTTTTTTTTTTTTTTTTTTTTTAAATTTGTCGTTAAGTTAACGAACGTAAAAATCGATTAGAACGATTTTAAAAAAATTTAAATTTGTTTGTGCGTCATATGAAAAGGTAAAAACAGCAAACAACAAACAACAAACAAAAGGAACAAAAGTGGAAAACAACCTTTTTAATCGCGAGTGACTACCTTTAATTAATTCAATGACTAATTTGTTTTTCATTTTTTCCTTTTTTTTCCAATGTGTCGTTGACACATTTTTATTATTAATAATAATAATAATAATGATGATGAAAACGATACTTTTTCCACGTTTGTTTTCTCACTCTCTCTCTTTCTCTTTCTCCAATGAATCATTTTTAACCATTTACGAAAAAAAAATTGAAATTTTTTTTTTATTTTTAAATTTAATGTTTCTTTTTTTTTTCTAAATAAAATCTTTTGTTCCTAGTTTTTAAAAATTGTTTTGGTTGTTGTTGTCGTTTGTCGTTTGTTTGTTTGTTTGTTTTAATTTTTTAAATTTTTTTTTTAAATTTATAGCTATCATCTTTTTACGATCTGAATCATTCGATTCCGTTTTATTATTTACAAATATTTTTTTTTTTTTTGCACTTTGAAAAACGTGACTCAGTATTTAAGTGAAATGTGACTTATATGGATATCATCATCATCATTATTATTATTATTATTATTATTATTATTATTATTATTATTAAATATTCGTGTCGTGCCTGAAAACCTTTAATGGAAAATCCTTTGCTCACGAAAAAAAATTTTTTTACTTTTTTTTACTTTTTTTTATTTGTTTTTTTTTTTTTTTTTACATTTTCTAACGATGTTGTTGACGTTGGTGACGCTGTCGGGGGTGACGGTGACGATGATAATGATGATGATGATAATAATAATGATAAAACGACGCGACGATTTTTTTTTTTTTTTGTGTGCAAAGTTTTTATTCTGGAAAATAATTTTATTTAAAAAATATTTTTAGCGTGATACAAAGTACTTTTTGAAATTTTATTATTATTATTATTATTATCATTATTATTTACTTTCTTAAACAATTTAAAGAATTTAATAGTTAATAATCTATTGACACGAAAACAAAAGAGAAAGAAAAAAAAAAAGGAGAAAAGTAAAAATAAATTTTTTTCCTATGACATCGCGAATTTTTTTTTCCTTCTTTTTTGGTATTGTTTGCACATGAGGTGAAATAATAATAATAATAATGAATTCTTTTACTTTTTATTATATTATTATCATTATGATAGTAGTCGTCGTCGTCGTCACGGATGATTTTTTTTTTTTTTGGACTTTCATCCCTTTAAACGCCCCGACCGTTATCGTATAAAATAATTATAAGTCTTGTCATTAGTATGTGTTTTCTGATAAAAGCTATTTGCAGTAGCCGACCGCGCGGAGTCCAGAACAACAACAACAACAACAAATTATTTATTTTACATTAATAAAATTAAAATATTTGCTTCGTTTTGTACTCGAATAAGAAAAAAAAACTCCTCCGCTCTCTCTCTGTCTCTCTCACACAAACGCATGCACGATGATGTTTTCCTTATCATAAACTGACTTTGACAATTCGGAGCCGGAAATTCAAAGCCTAATCAATATTTAAAATAACGTTTTGTATGATAACGCTAGCGTTCTATCTCTATCTCTCTCTCTCTTTCTCACTGACGAAGAGTAAATAATGATAATAATAATAAATTGATAATTTGTTTTAAATTAAACAAACGTCAGGTTAATAAGAGTAAAAATAAGGATGGATGGATGTAAACGATAGTGAGGTAGGTAGTAAAAAATTCACCTTTTTTTTTTTTGTATTTGCAAAAAAAAAAAAAACGTGGCAACAAACGTGGCAACAGATGAGCAGATGTTGTGTTAAGTACGTGCGTAAGCGATTAACTAACTCTTTACCGAAATAAAATATAAAAAAAAAAAATGGTTACGACGACGACGATTTTTTTTTTTTTGTCGGGTTACAAACGAGAATCAATCGCGTTTTCTCTCTCTTTCTCTCTCTCTTGTCTTCTGCTTGTTTATTTCACATGAGTAATTTTACATTTAAGTAACAAAAGCGGGCGTCTCAAGGGAAAAAAATTTTTCACAGATGTCTTTGTTTGTTGGCATCAGATGACCAGATTCATGGGTTAAAAGCATTTTTTTTTTTCACAGATTTTTATTTATTCTTTTAATTAAAAAAATTTTTAAGTACGCACAAAAATGATTTTGCGTAAATGTTTTGATTTTAAGAGATGAATGATTATAAATTTAAAAAAGTGGTTTTTTATTTTAAAAAAAGAAATTTGGCGCCAAAAAAATAAACGAAATATTTAAAAAAATATGTCGACTGGAAAACAAACAAGAAATTGAGATTTTTTTTATTATTTTTTAAATTTAATTTAATAAAACTCGATCGAACGTCATTTCCGGTTGTTGTTGTTTTAAACAAAAACGTGTTGTAAATTACCACCATATGCAGGTAGGAAACAATATATGATAATTCCACGACGAAAAGGAAATCTGTTGTGAAGATGTATTACGATATCAAAGATTTTTTGGTTCTTTTTTTTGTCAAAAGATTCAAATACCTGTCCTCCCCCTTCTCCCCTTCCCTCTCTTCTCCCTATTCTCCTTCTTCTTCTCCATCATCATCGTCAGGTAGGGAATTAGGACTTATACGATGAATGAGAAATACCACCATCAGAAAAGGAAACGTGTATCATCATCATCATCGTAGTTTTTATTAATTTAGAGGGTAAAATATATCCGTCAGGTTGGTACAATTTGTTTTTAGATGCTGGTAAGTTAAAGCTCATCGTTGCGTGAAGTGTGAAAGGTCATTTCTCATTTTTTTTTTATCTTGTTTTATTTCATTTGCAGACGAAAAAAATTTTTTTATATACCATGTGTTTAATTATTATTATTTTTGCCTACCGGTACACATCCTTCATATATTTTTTTTCCATCGATTTGACTAATTCCACGTTAAAAATCATTTTTTAATATCAAATTTATAATTCGAGCGCGTGTGCGTGCGTGTCTGCGTTAGGGGAGAGAAAGGGGTTAAACGAAAGAGTGAAAAGGAAGGGAGGGGTTGTTTGAATTTTATTTTAAAAAAATCGCGTTTCGGTTGGTTAAAACCACGTTAATTTTTTTAATCGTCCGTTGGAATTTTAGTTTAAAAATTATATTAAATAAGAAAAACGATACGTCGTGTAATTAGATATTTTTCCTAAAATTTTCTTTTGATGAAAAAAATTACTTGTTGGAACTGTAAAACCAATTAAAATTTTTTAAAAAAAAGATAATAATAATAATAATAATAATAATTTTTAAATGTTGTTGTGGTTGTTGTTGTTGTTGTCAAATTGTTTGTTGGCCGATGATAAAAAAAAAAATTTTTGAACTGCAAAATTTTTATTGTAAAAAAAAAAATTTTTTTTCTCTGCGCGACGAACTTTTTAATTGCGTTAAAATAAACATTTATTTTTTTTTTTTGTCTTCTTCCACGAAATAAATTTCCAAAGTTTTTTTTTTATTAGTTTATGATGTTGTCTTTATTGTTATCGAAGGGAAAAATAATGGAAGGCAGGCGTTCGAATAGAAAAAAAAAAAAACTGAACTGATTGACCGACGTCACCCAACAATAACAAAAAAAAATCAATTTGAAACGGAAGAACGTTCTGGAAAAAAAAAATCACCTTTAATGTCAACCCCCGCGCACTCACACACTCACACACATACACACAACACGTTGTTAAATTTACATTAAAATTACGATATTAATAAAAAAAAAAAAAAAAGAGGGATCGGAATCGATAGGGGTAGTAGTTGTTGTTGTTGTTGTTGTCGGTTGTTCTTCTTTTTTTTTTTTTTTTTTATTCTACTTTCCCGTCCGAAAGTTTTGCCTTCCTTTGTCGAAGGGTGTATGTGTGTGTGTGTGTGTTGTTCGGCTCTCCTGTTGATTCTTTTGTCCTGCGTGATTCGCTTCAGGGACTTATTACACGTGCCCGTCTTTTATCATTTAATCGCCGTAAGCTGGAATCGCCAGAAGGTAACATGTGGGCCTCTCTATCTCTCTCTCTCTCTCTCTTTTTAAATTCTCTAATGCTTTTATAAAAACTTACACACACACACGCATATATCGATCGTACGGTAGGGATGCTGGCAATGTTTTAAGAACAATTGAGAAGAATAATCGTTTTTTTTTTCCCCTACCTTTGTTTCTTCTACCCCGAAATTTTTTACCTCATCGACAAACCGATTATATCGTCGTTATTAAACGTTAAAAAAAAAAAAATTCACTCGCGACATTTTAAATAAATTAAAAATCGAAGGGCAGGTTGTCGAAAGATGGAAGAACACGAACGTCGTTATGGAATTTTTCGTGTAATCAATCGTGTGGATTTATCGTGTAACTAACGTACAAACGAACGCGTAATATTTGTTTGTTTGTTTGTTTTTTTTTTTATTTTGATTTTCTGACTAAAATCTTTCGATATGTTTCTCTCTCTCTCTTTTAGCATAGATCTTAAAATAATAATTTAAAAATAAGGAGAACAAACGTTCGATACTATTTTTTTATTAATTAATTATCGATTCCCAAAAATCGAATTATATATTAGTGGGGGTGGGAGAAGGGGGAGTGTGCGTATGTGCGCGATCCTTGATAAATATTATCATTATTATTATTAGTATGAGAATAGAAAATTAACGTCAGAAATATATAAAAAAAAAGATGTAAGAAGAAGTAGAAGATGAAGAAGTAGAAAAAAATAAAAACCCTTGAACGTATTCGGCAAATTTCCGTTCGAACTTCGGGAAACTTCGTGATTGGACGGTTTAACTCGAGAAGAGGGCGAGACATGATGATTTGGTGGCTGGTGGGAGCTTGCGAAAGGAAAAACAGTGTGCCATGGTCGCTCGTTTAGGAATTATGTATTCTTGTTATGATAGTTATTCGTATCGGTTGTGGAGTTTAGCGAATGTGTGGAGCAATTGCCACCGTAAGTTAATTATTAAATTACTCTTATAATAATAATAATAATTATAATAATTAATAATAATGATAATGATAAGGATGATAGGGATTCCGTTCGTTTTAATTTTTTTTTTTTTTTTTTTTTTAAATTGCGGACGACTCATGAAAAAATTTTTCCTTTACGTGCTTTATATCGCTTTCGGGTATTTTTTTTCTTTCCCCTTATCAATCGTCGTTGATTACGTGGAATCGATAGGGAAAATAGTAATAATAATAATAATAATAATCCGTTACGTAATTTTTCCAAAAAAAAATAAAAAAAATTATCCCGTAGAAAATTTTATTCTGTCGACGCGATGGCATCACACTTGACGTCGTCGTCGTCAAAATTTTATTAATTATTTATAAAAATTTTTTTTGGAAATTATTTTCTAATAAACTCCCTGGAAAAATCCAGAAAATTTTTTTTTTGGAAAACAAAATGGTTTCTTTTTTTTTGATGCGTGTAAAATTTTTATTTTTGGAAAATTAAACAAAAAAAAAATCTATAATTAACAATTAATTATTTAAAAAAAAAAAAAAAAAAAGATATTCGCGTAACTAATAGGTTAAATAGTAGTAATAATAATAATAATAATAATAATGATGATGATAATGAAATTTGTTGCGGAAATTTACTTTTTTTTACTCGTGATAAAAAATTCCCGCAGGAAAATTTTTTTTCGTTGTTTTTTTTTCCTAATTTTTGAAAACAATCGCGACCGATTTCGACATTTTCCGTGTGATTTTTTTTTTTTTTTTTTTGAACGGTTTAAAGTGGCAGGAGAAAAAAAAAACAAAATTCGATCGATACTTTGATCGATATTTTTTTTTTCTCTATAAAAATCTTTAAAAAATTGTTTAAATAAAAAAATTGCCAGGATTCACTGGAGAAAAAAAAAAAGTTTTTCGCGCGCGGAATCGATTTTTCAAAGTTCCAGCACAGCACCCTTGGAAAATGAAAAATAAAAATAAGTGGTAGCAGAAAAGAAGAAAAAAGAAAAAAAAAGTGTCAATCAATTTTATTTTTACGTTTTCATTCTCCCTATTTCATCTATCCTGGAATTTAAATTTATTTTCCAGAGAGTTGAAAAAATTTACAAAACAATACCGAATTGTATTTTTTTTTTTTTTAAAAAAAAAAAAAAAAAAAAAAAAAAACGAAGCTGGAAAACCAAAAAAATTATGCCCTGGAAAAATAAGGTTAAGTTATTATTATTATTATTATTTTAATACAAGTCGTCGCCTATCATCATCATCGTCATTATTATTATTTTTTATTTTTTTCATTCAATTTTTTCAATATTTTCCTGGAACGTGTGTAATGGAAAAACCTTTGAAATAAGGGCGGTGAAAGTTAAAAAAAAAGAGAGATAGAGATAGAGAGAGGGGAGGAGCGGACGAAAGGAAAGAGAGAGAGAGAAAGAGATTTTTTAAATTTATTTTTTATTTACATTTTTTAACAATTTATTATTTTCCATAATCGCGCAAAAAAAAAGAAAATATTTTAGATGTTAACCGACGATGACGATGACGACGACGACGCTACAATTTTGATGTTTATCTAAAATATATATAAATACTTGTGTGATATTGTTAATGACGGTTGTTTGTTTCTAGTGACACGGCAGTTTTCTCAAAAACGATTCGTTCGATTATTATTTCTTAAATCTTTCTCTCTCTCTCTCTCTGTTTCTTAATCCTCACGAATCGAACAGTCAGTCTCCTTTCAATTTTATTTTATTAATAAAACCATCCGGGGTGACACCTTAATTTGTGGCAGAGATAAACGCATATATATTTCGTGGTAGGCAACACAGGCTGGCTGGCAGGGAGGCAAGCAGGATTTTGATTAAAATGACACTTGACCCTTGGTGACACTGTTGGCAGTCAGTGATTGAACGGATTTTTCGAAACACGTGCGTTCGACTTTCGATGTTGTTGTTGTTGTGATTGCGTCCACGCAATACGTATATAAAGAATCCGTTCGTTTGTCGCGAAGAGGTTTTTTTTCGGGGGGAGGGGGAGGCATTAGGCCATTTTACGAAGTACCAAAAAAAGGAAAAAATAAGTCGTATATTTTTGGCGTTCGGATAAAGTTCATCGATGCGAACGCGTATTAATTTAAAAACAATAAATTATGAGATTGCACGTTTAAAAATCAATTTTTTTTTTTTTTTGATTAATTCGGTGACGACATTTTTGATGATGATGATGATGATGTTGTGACCCCCTCCTAGTTCTTCTCCTTCTTTTCTTTTTTTTTTTTCGATTTTACATATTTAAATTCGTTCGAGTCAAATAGTTGTGACCTGTTAAAACCATTAAGGAACTGAACTTTACAATAAAGGACAATTCCATTTTATAAATTATTAATTGTTGTTATTTAATAACGCACAAAAAAAGAAATATTTGGTCCTTGGATATTCATTCGATAGAAAAAAATATCGTTTTATTGATCCTAAGTAAAAAAAAAAAAGAAAAAAAGTGCGGGTACGTTAAGGACAGGACACAAAAGCACACACGCGCACACACAAACATTAATCGGGCAAAGGTGAAAATAATCAATTTAAAAAAAAAGAGAGAGAGAGAACTAAATATTTGCTGCTGTTGCTACTGCTGCTCCCGCCGCCGCCGTCGGTTCTTTTGATTTTATAATAATAATGATTATTATTGTTATTGTTATTTAATTTCGAACGTTTAGAGAAAAAAAAACCGTTCGGTCAATATTTAAAAAATTAAATAGACCAACTTTGTACGACAGATTGTTATGAAAACGTTCACCTTGCTAAAAGATTCACAACTTGTTCATTTTATTTATTCTAATGTTTTCCACCATTTTTTTTCTTTGCTTATTTGTGAAAATATTTTGAAAACGACAGGCGGATTTTTTGTGAGCAAAAAAAAAAGCTAAACGAGACGACAGCCAAATGGTAGATTTTGAAAAATCGAACGGGAGAGAGAGAGAGAGGGAAGAAAAAAGTTAAGGATGATAAAATTTAAACTCGGTCGAATCTGTTAATGGCGACGGGGGGGAGAGAGAAAGAAAGAGAGAGTTTTTTTTTTTTACACCCCACGACAAGAGACATCATCGGAAAACTGCCATAATATTTCAAGTTATTTTCAAAATGGCGGTAATTGCTAAAACCGGGAAGGAAATGACAAATGTCTTGGCTATTTTATTATTATTATTATTAATATTTTCGTTTTTTCTCTCTCTCTCTCTCTCTCTTTACCAGGGTTACTTAGGTTAATTGCTTTGGGTCAAATTCATATAATTGAATAGGGTCACTCAAACCATTTGCCCTCGGAAAATTATGATATCATTCTTGTTATCATTCGGCCATTGCGCGACTTTTCTTTCTTTGTTTTTCTTTCTCATTAAATGACATTCAATTTTTTTTTTTTTTTGTCACCACTCTCGATGCGTGTCCATTTCCATTATTAGGTCCTTTTCGAGTCGCACAATCGTGTTTAAAAAAAATACACGCGCACACACGCACACATTTTATTGTTATTATAATTAAAACCGCCATATTTGTTTTATGTCTTTTATTCGTTTGTATTTTTTTTGCTTTTAATCGGGCGTTACATTCATTTATTTATTTATTTATTTACTGATGATCCGAAAGATAATTAAAATTAAGAAAATGAAAGAGGAAGAAGATGATGGAGTGAGAGAGAGAGAGATGACCAAGGGTCGATTCGTATATGGTCGTCGGCGACCGGTCCCTTCCTATTTAATGGAGAGAAATTTAACCATCTTGTGCTAATCTTGATCAGTGTCCTTCTCTCCTTTTTCTCCTTCTCCTTCCACGACTTCTGTAAGGAAACAATTTTGGACTTAATTACACAAATTACAAATTCTATGAATAGAGGAGAGTGAGTGAGAGGAGAAGGTTTGCTACCATATTTTTCCTTTTTCCTTAACCAAATCGTTTCCTTTTCTCATTTTATTTTCTTGTACAATTTTCCGCTTTAATTGATTGTTTCCTTTTGGTTTCGAAGCCTTTTTTAGGTTTGTTTGTTTCGCTTTTTGTTAGAGCTTATTACATAAATCAGGGGACTCAGTATATAAGAAGGAAAAAAAAGGTAAAATTTAAAAGGTCATCGATATCGTTTAATTTTTTGTTGGTTATTCGTTAAAGAGAAAAAGGTTTTTCGTTCGGGTTGTTTAAAAACAAACCGAGAATAATAATAATGATTTGACTGGGCAGTGCAATACAAACAATGTTCGACATCTTCCAGCTTTGCCAGTTAGCTAAATTCAACACCCTAAAGGTGTTCGTTGAAAGTTACAAACAACAACAACAACGGGCGTCAAATTATTTTGTTAGTTCGACCAAATTCCCTTTGATGTTTTTTTTTTTTTTATTTCCTTCGTGCTTTCTTTTTCTTTCTTTCTTTCCTTCCGTTTGTTTTTAATGTTTTTTTTTTCTTCATTCACACACGCGCGCGACATCGTTTTTTTTTTTTTTAATTTCGTATCACCATCAAATTTCACGAACAATTATATTTTTTGTTCAGGTTGTTGATGATGCGAGTCGGGAAAAAAAAAGAAAAAAGTAAACAGGAAAAACGCGATTGGGAAATTCAAAAATTTATTTATTTATTTATTTATAAGCAAGCAAAAGAAAAATGGCATTTTTAATTGTTTATTTACATTTTTTTTTTTTTTAATATAAATTCTCGTGTTTATTTGTCTTACGTCCGACGAGGAAAAAATACGACAGCGGTGGCGGCAGCAGCAAAAAATTTTTTTTTTACGTGTCAATTTTTAAACATATCAAAAATAAAAAAAAATTCGAAAATTCGTTTACGAATTACGCAAATTTATTTATTTATTTAAAATTTTCCGTTTATATAAATATATTTTCCCGTCGGTTAATAATAATAATAATAATTCGCATCGATTTAATTTTTAACGAAAACGAAATTTTAACCGTTAAAAAAAACAAACGCGAGAAAAAAAATGGAGTACGAATGAAATACGGAAAATAATTCGATGAAAAGTCTTTGTTGTTGTTGTTGTTGTTGTCATTGGATGACTAGAATAAGTGAAAGAGAGAGAAAACTACACCTTTTTACAAACAAAACCACGTGACTTCATTGATGAGCTCACCTGTCTAGACACATCGACCCAGGTGGAAACTCCACCTTCACAGGTAAACGAACCAATAGGATTTCACGTGTCCTGCGCGCCGACACAGGTGAGAGGAAAAATATGAATGAATTTTCCAATACGCGTTTATCGAATGAATGAATGAACGAATGATAGTATTCGGGATTTTTAAATAATTAAAGCCTCACCTTTTTTTTTATTACGCGCGCGTATTTGTTTTTAAAGGGATTTTCGATTCGGAAAATTTTTTTGTTTGCTTTAATCATTTAGGAAAAGTCATAGAGTAAAAAAATTAATAGTTGGTAAAGGGTTTAATTTTTTTTATGTGTTTTATTATTAGTTTTTTTTTTTTTTTAAGGTATGGCGTGTACGTTTAAAAGAGAAAAGTTTTTTTTTTTCGAATTTATATTATTATTGATCTTTAAAAATAACTACCAAGAGAGATTAGGGTTTTTTTTTTTTTTTTTTTACTTTGATCGTCGAGCCTTCTGTTTTCAACAACTGTCGCACCTGCACGTAAAATACACTCTGCATCCTTTTTTTTTTTTTTTTTTTTAAAAAAAGCTGGCTGTTCCAAAAAAGAAAAAAAGAAAAAAAAATTGTTAACATCTGCATGTACGTTATAGTAGAAATTGCTTATTATACAGTCTGAGATTGTGTTGGGTAAAATAATCAAATTTAAATATTAAATTTGTAATTTGCACGACGCTCGCGTTTCGTATGTGACAAAATGCGAATGAAAAAAAAAAATTAAAATATGTTCTCGATTTTATTTAAATGTTACGAATTAAAAAAATGTCGTGGTTTTTGACAAAAGGAAGCGTTTGTGATGACACATATCGTGTACTTACCTACGATACGCGTGACGAAAAAAAAATTTTTTTATTTATTTATTCGTTGAAAATAACCAAACAAACGGGACGACGAGAAACAAAGAAAGAAATAAATAAAAATGTTTTCTTGAATAGATACCTTCATAAAACCTGAAATATAAAGGTAATCTGTTTTTCTTCAAACCCATAAAAAAGTTTCTTAAGAAAAAAAAAAAAAAAATTTTAAAACATTCTTCGGGGCCATTCATTCTTTTCAATATGATTTTTTTTTTTTACAACTTGGCATTGAATGATTTCTGACAAACATATAGAGACAGAAAAAATGGTGGTGGTGATGGTGGTAGTAGTAGTAGTGGTGGCAGTGCTAAAGTTTTTTATTTTGAATGTCACATAAAAATTTATTTCGTGCCACGTTTTTCGTTTATTTATACCTGAATTTTTTTACAAACAAAATCACCTTGCCATTTTTTTTTTTATCACCGGAAATCGTATGCGAAAAAATCACGTTCAAAAAAAAATTGAAAGAATAATAATAATAAGAAACCATTTTTAAAAAACGTTTTGTGATTCGAAGGTGTTTTCCCTTTATTGTTACCTGTATCAGCCAGTCACGAACGAGTAGATAATTTCATTCAGGTAGATAATAAATGACAGGTATGTCGGACAGGTACGAATCTTAGCTCCTCCTCCCTTTCAATTGTTGATTATCAATCAATCAATCACCTTCTTCGTAGTTTTGTAATAAATATGGCGGAATTGCGGTATTTTTTTTATTAAAAACGTAAATTAAATTGAATCATAGAGTAAATAAACGTTTTATTTTATTATTTTATGATTTGATCATGGATAATAAACATGAAAAAATGTTTTTTCGGTACAAAAACTTTTTTAAAATGAATTTTTCATTCGTTACGATAATAATAATAATAATGACGGCATCGATGATGATGATGATGATAGTTTCTTAGAATTTAATTTTTGAAGAAAAGAAAAATGTCAAAGATTATTCTTATGGTATTTTTTTATTTTTTTAAACAAAAAAAAAAATAAATAAATAAAATAAATTTCTGTGAGAAAGAACCATAAAAGAAATTTTTTTTTTGAAGAAGAAAATGGTGGTGGTGGGTGTTTTACGGCGTGGCAGGTGGTGCAAGAGGAAGGTTCGAAAAAAAAAAAAAAACGTGACATTTGAATGATGAGCAAGGTTTTCAAGGTTTTAACACAGGTATAGCAGCAAACACCATATTCAGGTATAAAGTATTCAGTCAGTCATAAAACTAAGGCGGACTCAGAGGTGGGACTTTTTATACCTGCTCGCCTTTTTTTTTTTTTTTTTTTTTAACATGTTTCTGTTAATGCGTTTTGTGTTCAGATTTTTAGGCTAAAAAATTACAAACAGAAATTTTGTGTTGTTTTTAGTTTTTTCTCTCTACTCCCCTTCCCCCTCTCTCTTTCTCTCTTTTTTTTCTTTCATTATTTATTTATTTTATTTCTTTCAAAAAGTTTCGAATTTTTTTGAGAACGAAAAAATAATATTTCTTCTGCTTTTTTTTTTAAATTTAATTTTACACACGTTGGACAACAACAACAAATTTCTTTTCGTTTCGTTTGTTTGTTTTAAAAATCAGGTTTTTATAATGTTGACGTTTATTTATTTATAAAAATTAATTGGAAAATGATGATGATGATTAGTTCACGTAAGTTTATGCGTTTTATTATTTTTTAATAAATTTATCGTTAGAAAAGAAAAAAAATGGCGGAAATAACGAGAAACGAAACGTTTAATTTTCTTTTTTTTTTTTTTTGCTTGATTATATGTATGAGAATCAATTAAATGTTTCTGTCGTCGAATCGAATGTCATAAAAATCACGACAGCTTTTTTTTTTCAAATGTTTCCGATTTCTTTTTAAAATGTCTGATAGAACAGACAGTCAATCCTTTTTTTTGATTTTTTCGACAGACGCGAGTCAGAGATGTAAAGTTTTTTTTAAAAAAAAATTAAAGTAATTATTACTCGTATAAAATTATTATTATTATTATTATTGTGTTATTAATTTTGAAGGCGAAAAAAAGGAAAAGGTTAAAAGGTTACTATGGGTGGTGACCTTTTATTAAAAATTAATTTTTTCACAATACTCTCTCGAGGCATTTTTATAAAAAAATTCATTAAACTTTTTTTTTTTGGGGGGGAGGAAAAGGGGGAAGGGAACGCGAGAAGTAAAAGAAAAGTAAATTTTCAAATTATTGTTTTTCCCCCTTCGAATTTACTTCCGGTTTTATCGCCATATTTATATTGGAAATTTTATTTTGTAATTTTTTCTGTCAAGCATTTAAAATTTAAAAAAAAAAAAAAAAATCATTTAAACCGTCCGATTCGGTTATTTGTTTTTTTTTTCTCTCTCTCTTTCTCTCTCTCTCTTTCTTTCTCTCTCTTGTATTGTATTATCTGTGCGTGTGTTTTTTTTTTTTTTTTTTTTTTTTTTTTTCATTTCCTCAAAGCGATTTTTTTTTTTTTTTTTTAACAAATAACCATTCAATTTGGTGAAAGAGAGATAGAGATAGAGAGAAAGAAAGAAAGAAAGAAAAAAAGAAAGAGAGAAAGAATGAAAAAAAAAAAAAAAATAAAGAACTTTCTCGTTTCCATTTGTTCTGGCTAATAAATAGAAGTGTAAAAGGAAACATGTCGAAAACTACAGAAAGCTAACTTACGTCAATCAAACGTTCTATGATGGGTGGCCTAAATTTCTTTTTCTAAAAAGAATTTTTTATTTATTTATTTTTTATATAAGTTAAAAGACTAATACTAATAATAATAATAATAGAAAATAATCGTCAATTATTTTTCTTTTGTGATTTGAAAAAAAAAAAAAAAATTTTTTTTTTTTACGAATCAGGTACGTTTTTTTTTTTTTAAAAAAGGAGGAGTGACCAAATTAATCGATAAGAGAGAAAAGGCAACTCCTACGGTTTTTCAAACGCGAAAAACTGTCATGCTCAGGAAGTTTTTCTAAAGAGAGAAAGAGAAAAAAGAGGTTAATAGAAAAAGAGAGAAAGAGTGAGAGAGAGAGAGAGGGAAAACCGTGAGAAATCGGTAAACGGAAATTACTGTGTCGAAATTTTTTCGTTTTTTTCGAAAATAGCCAATGAAAAAATAAATAAATAAATGAAAACGTTTTAAAAAAATTTTTTTTTTAAATCTCGTCTCTTATATACGAATACAATGACCGATAAAAAATTTCATTTTTAACGAGAAAGAGAGAGATAAAGATAGAAAGAGAGAGAGAGAGAAAGAGAGAAAGTCAAATGACTGATTTGACGTGAATTTTACGCTTTTTTTTCTCATTCGATTTTTCACATCGAAAAATTGATTTTTTATTTTGTTTATTTATTTAAAAAATTTATTAAAGACGTGCCATTTTATGTAGTCTCCTAACTCCCCCTCCCCTCTTCTCCTCCCCCCGAAAAAAATATCCTTTTCTGGAAATTTCTAATAATAAATTTTCGGCACGAAAAAAAAACGCATCATTTCGATGAATCGAATGTTAATTTTTTTTTTTTTTTTTTTTTTTACGTGGCGGTAGACAAATAAAGGTTTTTTTTTACCGTTTGAAATTTTATTATTATTATTATTATCGTTTTCGGCTTGCGAATTGACACAGAAGAAACGGAAATAGATTTTTTTTTTTTTTGCATTCGTTATGAAAGATCGACGAGAACTCTTCCCCTCTTCGAAATCTTTTATTTTACCGACAGATATTTAACGTAGCAATAATTTTACACATATACGATTTGTTTCGGGTTTACGATGTTTGTCGTTTGTCGTTTGTCGATTTTTTTTACCGTTGCTTTTAATTTAAAAAAAAAAAAAAAAAAAAAAGCGAGAAAGAGCGAGAAAAATTTTCGTATACGTATTTTATTAAGAAAAATTGATTCTTTTAAAATTTAGTTCGGAAAATGGCCGCGACAGCGCTAAAATTCAATTTTGAAAACTGTTTTATCGGTTTTTTTTTTTGGAAAAGATCAGTCACGACCATATCCGAGAAAACTTTGTTTAATTTTTTTTTTACATAATCTTATTATAAGAAATAATAATAATAATCAATGTTACATTATTAAAGTTGTTTTCTGTATTGTTAAGAAAATGGGAAATGGTATAATGGAAGTATCCAAAAAATTAAATAAAATTTTATATATTCAAAGAAATCGACCGGATAAAAAGTAATAATAATAAATTTTCTAATTGTAGTTTTAATTTATTTTCAGTTCCACTTTCTCCGGCAGCAGTTAAAGCCTTGGCAGAAGCAGAAATTACTAATCCGGATTATTTTATAAAATGTCTTCATTGTCAAAAAGCTTATCCCGGTCTTCAAGCTCTCAGGGATCACATCGAAGCAGATCATCTTGGTAATTTGTCACCGAACGAAGCTCTTTCCCCCGTTCAAGGGTCTTATTCTCCAGCTCCAGTTCCAGTGCAAGGAGGTCTACATGCTTGTTCTCAGTGCAGCGTGTCATTTTCAACAAAAGACCAACTTGAAAAACACGAATTGCTTCATTCGCCGAATGCACAAGTGGTAAGAGATACATAATTTTTATTATCTTGTAAAAAAAAAAAAAAAATTACCTGGAATGTAATGTTTTATTCCCGACCGAGTTAATTGGTCCCCCAGACATTAAAGTAAAAAAAAAAGAGAGAAGATTCAAATGAAAATCAAACAAACGGGGGGTGAGGAGGTATGACAGAGAGAAAAAAAGAAACGTTCATTTACAAGATCGCTCACATCCCGACATTTACGTTGACAGGTTTTTTTAATCTAATCTTTACGTCGAAGGGATCCCACATGCAAACTTAAACATCGTCTTATGCCTCCCCGCACAATTCCTACTCCCTAAAAAAAAAAAAAAAAATAAAATAAATAAATATTCTCAATTTCATAAAAATGTTACGACGAAGTAAAAAAAAAAAAATAGTCGGTCGTCGTCGCCGCCACCTTTTATCGTTTAATTTTTTTTTTTTTTAATTGTCTATCGGTTTTTTTTTTTTAAATATTTATTTCCGGTTTGTAATTTTTCAAAGGTTGGCAGCAACAGTAAGGAATCAATCGAATATTCTTTATTCCATTGATAAAAAAAATTTTTTTTTTTTTTGAATCGGTTTAATCGATGCCGGATGACAATGTTTAACTCTCTCTCTCTATCTCTCTCCTTCTTTAATGCTATCATTTAATTTTTCATAAATTATACGAAAACGTCAAAATAAAATGGAAAATTATTATTATTATTATTTTCTAGAACTTTCCCCCGTTTTCCGCGATTAATAAATAAAAAAAAAAAAAAAAATTTTTGCGTTTTATTATTATATATGTGGGATACGTTGATTGTTGTAAAATTTATTACTTATTATTTCATTTAATTCAACACACGCACTCTCAAATCATTTAATAATAATAATAATAATAGTTTTAAAACCCCTCAATGGAATCCGTTAAATGCGTTTTAAAAAAATTTTTTTTTCGGTAAGAAAACCTGAAACCTGGAGAAATAAAAAGAATATTATTATTATTGTTAAAATATTTTGCGGTGGGGGTAAACATTTACAACTCATGGAGAGAAAAGAAACAAAAATGTGTTTTCGACCGAAAAAAAAAATGAAAAGGGAGGTTAAGGTAAAGGGAGGGAAGGGGGGTAAAAAAAAAGAGAGGAAGAAGTTACAAAAAGGTCACACACACATCACGAAGCTATATGTGGAAGGAATTTTTTTTTTTTTTTTTTTTACTAAAGATTCCACCTAAATGAAGAAAAACGTTAATATCTACACTTTGTGCGTATGTGCGTGTGTGCGTGTGTGTGTGTGTGTGCACTTGACTATCATTAACTCGAAGGTTTGTAATATATTAAAAAAAAAAAAGACTATATCTCTACCGCATGCGCATTTTAGTTTTTGTGTGTGAGAATGTTTTTTCTTTAAAACGAAGATATCGAAAAGAAGATAGATGATGATGATGATGATGATGATGACGACTACCTGAAAGAAAAAAAAATTTTTTTAAATCTTTCTTGTCACCTCCTCTTTTTTCTCTCTCTCTCCTTCCTTTACCTTTTTACCAAAACCGTTTTTTTTCTTTTCCAGAGGTTTTAAATTACAAAATGAGTTTTTATTAGACATCATCATTATATTAAAAACGGATTTTTTTTTGACCGTACGCTAAACAAAGAAACAACCAATACCGTGTTTTCTATCAAGTAAACTTTTGTTTGTTTTTTGTCTTCTCCTTTTTTTTTTTTTGGAGGAGGAAAAAAAAAAGGTGGTGTAGATTTTTGTCGTCTTCTTACGTCAAATTTAAACAACAACAACAATATATATCTATTTAGTAAATTTTTAACAGAAAAATTACCACAAAAGAAAAAAATTTTTGTCTTCTTCTTTGTTGTTAGAGAGTGAGTAGGTTTTTTTTATGGATTTTTTTTGCCTCGATTTCTATTGGTCGACGTAAAATTTCGGCGGCATCGTATTTTTTTTTTATTTAATGCTTATTTAATATTTGTTTTCCGTCGTTAATGCTGTTGTTGCTGTTGTTTTTTCTTCTTCTCTGTAATATATTGCGAAACACGACGACGACGACGACGATTCACACAAAAAAAGAAAAAAAAATTTATGATGTGTCTTACAAATGAATCTTTTTTTTCATTATTATTATTATTATTCACACCGGAAGATTATTTATTATAACAATTTCAATTACTTGTTACAATTTCTTATGATTTTGACCTAAATTATTAATTTAATTTTTTTTTGTTTGTTTGACGAAATAATTACGAAATCAAAAAAAAGGATTTTTTCTCTTCTATTAACGGTTAAGAAAATGAATTTTTTTTATTATTATTATCATTATTATTAACTATATTTGATGAGAGGAGGAGGGGAGGGTCATCATTCTCTTATAGATACAACGACAAGTGTATATGATGATGATGATGACGTCATATGATTTTTATTAATAAGTTGCGCAGCTGCGTAATGTAGCTTTTTCATGGACTTTTAAAATCCGTGGGAAGAATAAGTGAGAGAGAGAGAGAGAGAGTTACCGTATTAAAAAATTATTTCATGTCGGTTTGTTCATCTTCATTTCTTCTCCTTCTACTCCAGGTTCGTCTATCTTTTTCTATCGTTAATGTAATTTTTTTTAAATGTTTCATATATCACGTGAAGTTTTTTTTTTTTTTTTTCAATAATAATGCGTCTCGTTCTTTCTTTCTCTCTCTCTCTCTCTTTCTGTTTTTTCCATATTTATACTATTAATATTTTGAGGTGCTTGACACCACTTTATTAATTTTAAACATTTGACGTCCTTATTTTTGTAAAAAAAAAAAAAAAAAAAAAAAATAATTTTTGTATATCCTGCGTTTTTATAAAAGAGAGGAGGATAATATAAAATCATAAATTTTTTATTTCAATGTAAAGAAATCGAGTGTGTGTGTGTGTGTGTGTGTGTGTTAGCCTGATATTATTGTAATCGCAGGATGAATACACCTACAATTGTTACATGTTTATTTGATAACAAGTTGAAAAACTGTCACGCTAAATGAATAAATTAGAGACATGTCGTGGAATTGAAAAAGAAGAAGTTATATGTAGAGAGAGAGAGGTATTCATAAAAAAAAAAAAAAAAATGGCGTAGAGCTTTAATAAAAGCGGCAAGTTAATTGGTCTTCCGCCAAAAAAACCTTTAAAACCGCACGATTTTTTTTTTTTTTTTTTAGGGCAACAACACATAACGACCGCCTTAAGCACATAAACCTACTTACTTCCTTTAATTAAATAGGAAGTTTTCTCTCTCTCTCTCACTCTCTCTTTACTTTATTTTATTTTTTTTTATTTATTTTACAGTAAAAAAATTTTTTTTTTTTTTTACTGTGCTAAATTTAAAACGTGTCTTGACACATAATTGTAAATATGCATGTCTAATGTAAAAAGACTCACATGTCTGAATCGGTTACCATTTTTTTTTTTTTTTTTGTTCTCCCCATCTCCCCATTTTATTTTTTATTTTTTTCTTAAAAATAAAATAAAAAAAAAAAGTATCTTTTTTTTAACTAAGGGTAAATTGGTAAATGATTTTTTTTGTTCTTCTTCTTTTTTTTTTTTTTTCACCTCCTCGAACTTATTCGATCCTGATTTTATCATTATTATTATTATTATTGTTTTGTTACGTTCGAATGACAAACAATAATAACTCGCGATGGTTAAACATAAAAAAATTTTTTTTGTGTTCGAAACACTTAATGTCTGCGGTTTTTTTTTTAACGCCTTAAATTCTTGGTCGGTTTAATAAGAACCGTATGTTGCCCCCCCTCTCTCCTTTCCCCCCATCTTTTATTTTTTTTAGCCAACCGAAATCATCGTTTTTACAAATGATAATGATGATTTTTTTTTATGGGATTTTACACGAGTTTTTTTATCTAATGAAAAATTGATATTGGATAACATAAACGTTATGTTTTGTTTGTTTTTTTGAACACACAAAAAATTTATTGATCCGTGTATCCGGCGGGTGTTTTTGTTTGTTCTTAATATTATGAATCCTTTGTGTGTTTCGCTCTCTCTATCTTTCTCTATATTTTTTCAAAAATAAAGACATCATTTGATTTCGTCAACACAAAATGGAGACGTGATGGTGATGACGTAAAAAAAAATTAATCGGTCAGTTAATAATTATAAAAAAAAATTTTTTTTTCGTGTTGTTGTTGTTGTTTGTTCTCTTCTCCAGTAAAAATTTTATTTTCTGTTTATGGAACATGTCAGAGAAAATGGATTTAATAAAACACACATGCCAGCACACTTTTTTCATCATTTTTTTTTTCTTCTCCATTTAGGAGTTACATATATTTAATTATCTTATTTGTTATTATTTCTATGAAGTGTCACATTTCTCGGTAGCCTTGTTAATAAATATTGTTGTGGTTGAGATAAGTTGTTTATTAAGAGGAAAGTGTCGAGGCGGTTTCCTGTTTACCTCTCAACCACCAACGTGATTAAATTTTTTTTTTTTTTTAATTTTTTTGACTTTGGTTTAATCTAATTGTGTTTTTTGTTTCTCTCTTTTTTTTTAGTCTTGTAAAGTGTGCAACAAACAATTTGCTAACGTTTACCGTCTTCAAAGACACATGATCTCACACGATGAATCGGCCGTTTTAAGAAAATTCAAGTGCCCGGAATGCGAAAAAGCTTTCAAATTCAAACATCACTTGAAGGTAAGAGAAGAATACGACATTAAATTTTTTAAATTTATTTATATATATAAAAAGTTTGCTTTTGTTTGTCTGATGAATTCTAAAGGTTTTGGTTTTGTAGAGGTGAAGGGTCACGTTAAATGATTTTTTTAATTTAATCAATTATATCTATTTTTAAATTGGCGGATCCCGTTTTGAATCGGGTTTTTTATTCTTCTTCTGAAGAAGAATGATTGTTTCGTATCCATTAAAAAATTTAGGATTGCCCAATCGAACGAACAATCGATAGTCTAGAATGAGCCTTAAAATTTAAATTAAAAAAAAAAAAATTTTGTTTCGTTGGCTCCCCGAAAAATTATTTACGCCAATTTTTTTTTTTTTTTTTTTTTCGAGCGTCACGTCAGAGATTTGTATTTTTATTAAATGACAGATTTTTAGTATTATTTTTCTTTTTTTTTTTTTGGTTAAGGGTTTTTTATTACAACTTTATTGATTTTAAATTAACAGGAACACATCCGTATACATAGTGGTGAAAAGCCCTTTGAATGCGCAAATTGCGGAAAAAGATTTTCCCATTCTGGATCTTATTCAAGTCACATGACTTCTAAAAAATGCTTAGTGATAAATCTAAAAGTTAATAGAGGAAGAGGTGGTGTTGGTATGGACAAAAGTCAAATTAACAGAAACATTGGTGGAGGTTCAAAAAGAAATATCACAAATAATAATAACAATAATAATAATAATATTAACAGCTTAAAAGCGAATTTAAATTTGAACAGTAACATGAGCATGCCATCTAACAATTCCTTCCCAGGAATTATGCCTAAATACGGTGATGCGACGGCAGCATTTTTCTCCGCAGCAGCTCCGCGTTCCGCTTTCCCATCGCCCTCGCCATCGGGCTTGCATCCTTTTTACATGGCAACAGCTCCGACGATGCATTTAAATAATGCTGCCATGAGAGCATACGGTATACCCGCTCTAAGTCATTTTCTCGAACAGTTTGCAACACCGTCCAATATATTGACGAGTCCTAAAAAAGAAGCGGACGATATTAAAGAAGAAAAACAAGAAGAAGATTCGAAGGATGAAATTAAAAAAGAAATAGATTTAAGTAATGAAAATAACGAAGGAGAAGAAGAAGAAGAAGAAAAACCAAATGAAGTGAAAATAGAAAAACCAGACGAAGAGGAAAAAGAAATGAAAGAACCTCTTTCACCGGTACCGAGCAATTGCGGAGGAGATTTAGAAGCCGTGAAAAGAATTCTCGAAACCGTCAATGCCACCGTCACAAAACAATTTTTACATGCCAATATGCAAAAATTTACATCTTCTCCGTCTGGCAGCAGTTGCGCGAGTGCACCCTCTCCTACCTCAGAAGAAAAACCTAAACAAGAGGTAGAAGATTTTGAATGCAGGCATTGCGGGAAAATATTTCAAAACAAGGTGGATTATCACCAGCACGAAAGATATTTGTGTGAGAGCATTCAAAAAAGTGAAGGATTAGCGGCAAAGTTAGAGGACGTCGCCAGTGGTAAAGGAGATGAAAACGTTTGCAGTGGAAGCGAAGACGAAGATGTTAAAGAATGCGAAGAAGAAATAGAACGAAACGAAGATGGAGGAATCACAATTACGACTACGACTCAAGAAGGTGGAGTCGATGGCAGAAAAGTTAGAGTTCGATCATTGATAGCCGATGAA